>NC_009183.1:425050-457365 GCF_000149385.1 Cryptococcus deneoformans B-3501A
ATCCTCCACGACCCTCGGTGCCGAAAGGCTCTTTGAAGGTGATCTGAACGTTGCTGACAAAATTTTTGTTGAAAGAAGCATCGAGGAAGACATTGCCAAAGCGGAGAACAAGTAGGTTCTTGACCATCTCTTTGCCGAGGTAGTGATCGATACGGTAGGTTTCGTTTTCCGCCCACTGGGACTTGAGTTCACTCATCATCTGGCGGCATGACTCGAGATCCTTGCCGAATGGCTTTTCAATGATGATACGATTGGTACCTTGAGAAGAGTAACAGTTCTTCTTGAGGCCCTTGGCAACGGTAGTAAAAACTGAAGGGGGAAGAGCCATGTAGAAAATGCGGTTACGGGTTTTCCTATCGCGTTCAAGCTCCTCCACATGCTTGAGAAGCTCTTTATAACCAGCATCCTCGTCGTAAGGGCCCGATACGTAAGAAGAAAGTTCTTGGAATTGCTTGATCTTTTCCTGATCGCCCTTGATGTATTGAATTTCGCGCCTGTGGAACTCATCCTTATCCATCTCTGTGATGAATTAGTAAGACAGTCCCCGATGCACGTCATCGTACTCACTGGTTCTCGCATATCCAACAATATGAACATCCTTAGGCAAAAGGCCCTGAGTGAAAAGGGCAAAAAGGGCAGGGAAGGTCTTCTTTTTGGCAAGATCACCACTAGCACCGAGCACGATAACGACAGTCTCGTCTGTAAGAGCTTCGCCGGATGCCTCCATGGAAGGAATGGTGCCTGATTTGTTGTTAGAAGGCGCCGCCATTCTCGAATATTAGAGTTAGCATAGCAGTTACGGCGAGATCACGGTTTTGCAACTTACTTGGATTTGATGATGTTAATGTGGATGGGAAATATGAAGGATAAAAACGAGCTCCGGATAAAATGTTGTTCAGGAAGCCAAGATGTGGGATGTGGATTCGACTATCGGCCGGACCGGAATATTGTGGGAGGCAGGTGGGCGAGGCGGTCACTCACGGCAAACAGCCATCGACGAATGACATATGCTTCCGCGTCGCCGATGACTCATCATTCTTCTTCGTGCTCCCGCAGCAGCACTTATTTATTACTGTCTGTAATTTGCAGGGCAGTGAGGAAAGTTCGTTGTCTGTTGGGGGTTCACCCATTAAAAATTGTTCATGTTCCCTCGTTCAAGCAGCCTCTTCCTCCTGATCTTGACTGCTTGTCCTGACAGCATTTTCACCACGTCTTCCGTATAAATTTCATCTTCTCCGATTGCGGCATGCCGTATCATCCGCGACGACCCGACTCGATGATAAATAACGACCGAACTGCTATTATTCCGAATTAAATAAATGTTCTCATTCACCTCGGCAGCATCAGCAGCAGGAGGATGGTGGAGGCAGCGCGGCGGTTTTTATCATGACGTGTTTCTCTCAATTATTGCGTGCATTATCATTTTATTAGGGATTTTTCAGACTGAAAATGTATGTAAATAATAAAGATGCTCATCGTCGATTGCTCATTTCTTGGTTGATTATGCCCCGTAATAAAGAGCTTCTTGTGAGGGGTGCAGTGGTAACGCCGCATATAGTTCACCTACCATAGGTGCCTCCCCTGTATGATAGATGATTGATGAAAAGGTACGACGTATGTGCTCCGTATTACAGTATGTACGCGATATATTTCCATTTCTTACTACAGGGAAGTGCGGCGCTCTCTTGTATCATCGCCCCATGGTCATCACAGCGCCAGCGACTTCAAAAAGGAACTCCCCCTGAGTCACAGCTTGTAAGCTGGACTACCTATTACTCATTCCAAATCCCCTCAAGGTCGTCCACCATGGTCATCCTCCAGGAAGGGAAGGTGAATGAAAGGTGATTTTTCTGCCGCCCAGGCATGTGTTGTATAGGTTATGATCTTTCGCAAACATTGTCAACGATACTCGTAGTCTTCTAATTTTAAACGTCATTCGTCTCAGGGAGATAGGACAAATGTATCTGGCTAGAAGTCTGATTTTCTGTTGGCAATTTATCTCTGGTGTAGTTAACCAACATATGCCAACTCGAGAAGTTGATTTACATATTCTATAAAGTAATCATCGAGGCCATGCCTTACGCCATAGACTTGTTGACGTTGCTATACCCAATGCCAATACAGCTAACCAATACCTCCCCAGAAGACTCCTCTGAAATTTTGTATTTAGTCCCAAAGAAAGTGAACATGTCACGGAAAAACTGAACACTAATGGGGTCAGCTCAATAGTTTCTAAAGTTCACATACGTATACGGTGTCAAACTACCGAACAGGCACTTGCTGACATCTTCTTTCCCGAGGGCCATGAGCAGCGCCACGAGCCACTGGTGTTTGCTATCGATGCAACCCCCACGGCTAAGTTCTTCTAAAAGAAGACGGCTGGCAAATAAAGCAACATCTTCAGGAGTTGTAACTTCTCCTGCAACTGAGAGAGATTCTGCAGCATGTACAGCAGAAGTTGTACTTTGCGTAACCAGGGTTAAGCCATAGCCAGGAGATCTGTTGATAAGCTCATGTACATGAAATGGAGAACTCACTTTCCGGAGTCATCTCCTTTATAAACATCTGTGTAGAGATACACGTCGGGAACATATCTGTTCAACACTGATCGTGCAGATTCCACCATGCGATTTGCAAATTGTGGAGAAACACGAGTGGAGTAACTGCATCGTTAGAAAAAGGTACAAGGAAGGCAGACTTACGAGACTCCTCGAATCTTTTTGATTTTGCCTTTATCAACGAAATGTAAAGTATTCAGCTGCCGGACGACAGGGCATTTGAAAAAAATCTGGCCACCGCCAAGGGGAGCGGATCCTCTCTTTTTAATCTGTAGTTCGAGTCCGTCTGAAATTCCAAAAAGATGTAAATGTGGAAGTGTGACAGTCCGAATCATATCAACCTTATCTATATCAGCACTTCTATAAGCCCTTAGAACTTACAGTCATGTCACGTCCCTCTTCACCAGTGACGCCATACAGTGTGATGTTGAACGGCTTCTTACAAAAAGGAGCAAGGGGGAGCAGTACTTCAAGGTAATATCCTATTGACCGACCAATGTGGCAGCTGTGATTGAAACTACCCCCAGGTAGTAATCCAGGATGAAGAATGAAAGAAGTACCTAAGGGTCAGCGAAAGACTAATAATGTGGCCTTACCTGTGACAGATATCTCAATCGTGCTTCCATTAGTGACCTTCTCTACCAGTCTTAGAAGGTTGACTTCATAGTCTCTGAGACCGACGTGGACATCATCTGAGCGTATACCATCAATCCGCATAGATTTGCCGGAAAGGATGGAAAGAAGAATGCGCTGCCGAAGGTGCCTGTGGCCGGTGAACCGCAAGATATCCTTCGAAGGGCCGGGCTGCATTATGGGAAAGGCGGAGTTGATGAAATGTGCTGAGAGGAGGAATCTAGGGAAGCCGGTTGGTCAAATAAATCGGCAGCTGAGCTTTTAACGATAATTGAGCGAGGAATTTGTGTGAGGACAACAACAAGGACAACGACGGAGGAGTGCAAGACGAAGTGTAACAGAGCTTCATGTTGAAAATAATATTTACCGATGATTACGTAATCATATCCTTATCAATGATCTTCAACGTTATTTATTTATAGATGGATTAATATGCGAGGGGGGACGGCGCCCGAGCCCAGCCCGGGGGGACGTCAGCCAGGCACGACGACGCTTTCACAAGCTTAGGCTTATCGAGGCGATCGAGGATTTGCCTATAAATGTACAGCCATTACACATGCTTATTCAAGCCCATATAACGAAACATCCCACAGAACCCATTATTTGCCGCCTACCCTGCTATCCTCACTCCAACCTTCACTATCCTCCGTCTAATCTTCCAAATTAGACAATCCGTCCCTGTGTTCGGACTCGAGCACATACAGTCTCCTAAGGCGCTTCGATAATTTCATCTTGTCTAACCCATCTATCGTCGCCGCTATCGGAGTCAGCTCAGAGCTCGACACTTTTCCCTCATTTTTACGGATGCGGTGGTTCTCTCCATCAGAAGCGGTCCAGCGATCAGGCACGCCATGTGCTGCTCAACTGTTCGACCTCTTCAAATACATGGCGGGAGACAACTCAGATGGGGATTTTGGTCAGGGGGAAGCTGCTGAAGGTGAGGAGAACGAGGTCCTCCCCAACTTTCTCCCTCAAGGCGACAGACCTTCACCAGCGACTTGGGATGATCGTCCCTATGCTCTAGCCGATGATCCCCATCTGCATATAGCTTCTCAGGAGACTAGGCCCTCAACTCCTTCACGAGTGAAGCATGAAAAAGGAACTTCAACCTATCTTGAGGAAGCTGAAAAAGCCACTGAAAGAGAGCGGAATTCACTGAGCGCCCGACTGACAGGTTAGTACACTTAAATGCCACTATATACTGGAGGTGGCTCACCATCGAGCATTCAGCGATGTCATTGAGCAATCTGTCGAACGCGATGTTGTTGCGTAGCGGTAAGAAAGTCAAGAGAAGGCCTTTGCCCCTCAAGGATCAGGATCCTTCACCCGAAATAGGGGCCAAATCATCCATCCTTTTAACTCCCTCCGCATCCTTGGATGATTATAAGATAGGGGTGCTTGGGGATCTGTCTGAAAATGATATGCCCTTGGATGGTGACGACATCACTGACGAAGAGAAGATTGCGGCCATTATAAGCGAGTTTGGAGATATTACCAGTTTGTATGAGGACCAGGAACCTGAGAGAATTCTTGCTGAAAGCAAGGGTAGCGTGTTTAAGTGAGTCGTTGCCAGTTTTTCGAGAGCTGACGTCCAGGAGCGTCATGATGATAGTAGGTACCTAAAAACTGGCCTGGCTAACGGCACAGGGCAATTTGCATCTAACAACCCATCGTCTCCTCTTTCATGCCTCTATTCCTCCTGATTATGGAACCGGTGTCCTTTCCTCCACAGGGTCCGCAACAGACGACGCTACCGTCCGTCAACCGGACGTGCTCCAGACTGGCCCAGTCACAGTTCATTACCCAGGGGCTATCAGACCCTCAAGGCGGGTGTGGATGGAATTAAGCTCGGAGATGGTCACCACCTATCCTGGTGCGGATGAAGCCAGTCGCGTGCGACCCCTCAGATGTGTTTTATGTAAGTCGACAAATCTGACTTCGCTGACATCTGTAGTGTCTTCTGTACGACAACTGGAGCCAATAGATCCTGAACATCCTCGTGATTTTTATGTGGAGTACGAGACTGCTACTGGATGGAAGCGAAGCCACATCTCTGTCGACACTGAGGTAAGAGTTTTTTTCCATGGAATAAAACTGATCAGCGTATTAGCAATCAGCCGGGCAATGGAGACGGGCCTTCCATGCTGCACTATTCCGCCAAATGCGACATAAATGGCGCCAATCAAGTGGCTTTATCCCTCCCGACGATAACTGGTCAATGATGCGTGTCTGCATTCCATTGAGCAGAGTTACTCTTAAAGGCATTAGCAGCTATCATTCCTTTGCCACTCTAATGGGACTGGATGTGGACCTCGACGTCGTGTTGCATCCGGCTTTTTCATTTTTGTCAAGCATTGAAAACCGCATACCTGATGCTCCTCATAAACTCAAGCTTATACATCCGTCCTCTATATCATCAGTTAAGCCACCAGCTCTTCCATGCTCCAAAACAACGTCTCGAAAATCTTCACTTTGGAGGGGAGACGCTGATGCTGCCAGATCACCTGATCTTTGGAACGGCTCTCAAGCTAATCCGGACAATCCAAAAGAGCAAAAACTGCTTGAATTTAATATTGCCGTCCTCAACGAACAGGTATGGTTTGCTGAAGCGCTGCAATCTGCGGTGAATGCTTCTAAATTGCGGAAATACGCAGCAACAGCGAAGGAGCCTAAAATTGTCCTCGAAGTGGACGGACATGATTGCCTTGCTGCAGATGACGAGTTGGACTCAAAAAGCTTGGGGACGACAGGGTCCACTGAGTTGGACGAGGATGAAGATAGCGGCGATGACGTGCTGCAACAAACACGCAAGCGAGAGAAGGCTTTCATGGCTGCAAAAGTATTCGGTTTGAAGGAAGAAGATGGGATATGGAGTGAGTACTAAACAATGACATCCGTGACGCTAATTCAATAGTGAAACGCTGTTATATTGTAACGTCATTTCTGCCGGCCCGTGGCCATATTATTATAACGCCTCAGTATATTTGTTTCTGGCGCAGAGTAGCTGTTGGAACCGATATTAGAGTAAGCATGATTGTGCGCAATAGTCTGCTGACCCACTCAGTATCGCTTCCCGGTTGAAGACGTGGAAAATGTATTTGTTGTTCCAGGAATACGGGTCCGCTTCCATGGGCTTGCTCTGCAGATAAAAGGGCATGAAGATCTTCGCTTCGAATTCTGGAAACACTCGTCAAGGGATGAAGTGAGTGACTTTTGGGGCAACAGGCGGGCGACAGGCGAACTGACGACTGTGAAAGGTTATGGCACATATCAAATCATTGGCTGGAACAAGTTCAGGCGTTACAGCTCTCAGTTCAAAATCACCATCAGCCCGAACGTCAAACAGTGGAAAGCAGGTTATGGCAGTTTCCTCCAAGCAAACTTTTGCAGTACACCCCGCCGATATCCTTGCCCCCTCAAAAAGCTCTCTATTTCAACCACTGTCTGTGACAGATGATAGCCTACCGTACTTACCGTTTGTTGCCAATAGTCCAAATTTTACCGCACGCCTAGAGCCACGCACTTTTGTGTGTCTTACCATTGGTTCGAGGGGTGATGTCCAGCCCTATATCGCATTGGGGCTGCAGCTGAAAAAAGATGGGCATAAAGTGGTGATAGTAACACATCGTGAGTTATTTATGGTCTGAAGTCCGCTCATAAAATTTTAAGTGGAATTTAAGGAATGGGTTGAGGGTTACGGAATTGAACACCGCGAAGCAGGAGGTGACCCGACTGCTCTGATGAAGCTCAGTCAAGAACATAAAATGTTCTCCCCTGGGTTCTTCAAAGAGTCATTGGGGTCGTTCCGTCAGTGGCTGGATAACTGTAAGCTGATGATCGTTCAACACAATTGCGGTCGATTGATAGCCTTTTATTGATTAACCTGTGCATTCACAGTATTGCTGGATTCATGGCAAGCATGTAAAGATGCGGATGTCCTCATTGAAAGCCCATCCGCCATGGCAGGAATACATATTGCGGAAGCCCTGAAAATACCATATTTCAGAGCTTTCACCATGCCTTGGACTAGGACCTCTGCGTATCCTCAAGCATTCTTAGTTCCAACATTTGAAATGGGACCTAGCTTCAATTATGCGACCTATGTACTGTTCGATAATATTATGTGGAAGGCAACCGCTCCCCAAATCAATCGCTGGCGTAAAAAGCACCTCAACCTGAAACCGACAGATTTGTCGACCCTCTCCATTACGAATGTCCCCTTTTTGTATAACTTCAGCCCCTCTGTTGTCCCAAAGCCGCTTGACTGGCATGACGATGTCATTGTTACTGGATACTGGAATCTGGAAGATAGTGACAGAGACTGGGTACCTCCAGCCGCATTGGAAGAGTTTATTGTTAGAGCAAATGAAAAAGGACGGCCTTTGGTTTACATTGTAAGTTTAGACATCTGGTAATAGTTAAGTTGGCGATAACAACAACAAACTAGGGTTTTGGATCTATTGTTGTCCCACAACCTGATGAGATGACTCGAAGTATAATCAAAGCGGTCGAAAAAGGTAATTGAAGGCGTTTGAGTAGAGTTCTAGTATGACTGATCTCCATTTCTGCAGCCAATGTTTGCGCAATCATTGCCAAAGGATGGTCTTCACGAGGTGGTGACCCAGCCAAAGAAGGGCAGAATATCACCTTCCCTGAAAGCTGTTATGGTATCGATAAAATTCCTCATGCTTGGTTGTTCCCAAGAGGTGAATACAGTTTGATAAGTCAAGTGTTTACTGGCCTGCTGATATTCCACCTGTAGTTCGAGCAGCATTACATCATGGTGGTGCTGGAACTGTTGGTGCCAGCTTAAGAGCTGGTATCCCTACCTTAATCAAACCCTGGTTCGGGTAAGCGATTTAAGGAAGCGGATTGACTATCGCGAACGAACTGACACTTTTAAAGAGATCAGTTCTTTTGGTCGATACGTGTTTCAAAACTTGGTGTTGGGTTGAAAGTTCCATCTTTGCGGTCTGATGATGTGGCTTCCGCCCTTATCAAGGCTACATCCGATAGGCTCATGATTGAGAAAGCGGCTCGGATCGGTGAACGCATACGGTCAGAAAATGGCGTGGCTACGGCAGTCAGTGCTATCAGCTACAACATCTCCAGGGCAGCAAATAATCGTAGAACAGCGCGATAAATTATATCTGTGGATAGAAATTAGCAGGCTGACTCTGTCTCGGTCCCAAATGTATCATTAGTGTATCCCCTTTTTATCGCTTCCATCCTGAAACGCTTGTCAGATAAATTGACAGGGTACTGGAAGTGTGGGTTATATACAATTGGGGTCGTGATAGCGCAGACTATAGATGAGTACTCTTGCTGGAAAAATAGGAAGACTAGCCAGTAAACGACATAACAAAAAACACGACGATGTACGTTAAAATAATAATGCATGCATATATATCACCACTCAGGATGATGCAACAACCAGCGGGCCGACGTCGCAACTATACATAGCAAAAGTAAAATGGAACTTATTTATGATAGATACTCGTACAGTGACTACTGCGGAGGAACCGGTGGATCCAAACAATAGTAGCCGGCAGATGGAAAGGCAAACTATTAAGGGGCAGTATTGGTGAAGGTTTTTTCAGATAAGACGAGAAGGAGAAGCGAAGGTAGCGAGAAACAAGACCGGGGTGCAAAAAGATAGAGGTGTAGTACGTACAGCACGAAGCCTCTGAATGAGCGAATGTATGTGTGTGGTAGTATGTAAACGGATTTTGGCGGCGAGGAGCCGGCAACAACGCAGCGCGCATCGATTGTTCCAGCCCATTAAACGCCTTCCGCGGCTTCCCAGCGTGGTTTCCATCGTCCACGACACCACATCTCTCCAGCGACGAGCAACCAGCCACCAAGAGAACCAGCACGAGCAGTCAGCCCGCCGCCCCACCCACACACTTGCAACTACCAGCACTAATTCGTTTTCCCTCATATAATCTTCCATTCTACAAATCATCCGGCACGTCACGCCCAGTTTCTCATAGTTATCTCAGTAGAGCCTGTTCGTTCTCTATACAGCCACGAAAGTAGCAGTACATCAGCCAACTTTGTCTGCTCTCCGTTTTCTCTGCTGTTCATCATCACACCCCTTACTCTTCTGTCTCAACGGGGTTGGGGAGCACACCTCGATGGTGTCAACAAGACCTTCCCCTGCACCGGCCCGTGGCCGAGTTGCTTATCCGTCTGCTGCGTCCTACGTCCCAGGAGACGCAAACAATTCTCCCGCTTATCCTAGTGCTTCTTCTCCTGTCAAGGAAGTCAGCTCCCGTGAATCAGACAAAGAACGTGCCCAGGGATTGAAGACTTGGTGGAAGGGCTTCAGAGAAAGGGAGGCGGCTGATGATAAGCAATGGGATGGTTAGTCAATCACTTATTATCGTGCCGGGATTATTGAGCTAAGTTGTAAGTAGACGGGCGAGTCGTGTTCGGGGTTCCTCTGGAAATATCTACAAAGTATGCTTCGGTGCAGCTATCGACCAGCGGACCTGATGATTCCCTTTACGTCTGGGGGTGAGTTAAAATGATATTGATTGGCGCTGATGATTAGTGTCATCCCAGTTGTTGTGGCCAAGTGTGGATTGTATCTGAAGGAAAACGCGACCATGGTAGAAGGGACTTTCCGTGTATCTGGCTCGGCAAAGCGAATGCGAGATCTTCAGTTGCTATTCGATACGGGGCCTAAGGTGTGTATTGGATGGTAATATCCTCAGGCTTCGGGGGTCACTGACAACTTGCAGTATGGTAAAGATATTGACTGGAAAAGGCTACCATACACCACGCATGACGTGGGGACCATTTTCAGGAGGTATGTCTTTGGTGATATGTATCAGACACGCAAGCTTACATGTCAGTTAGGTTTCTCACTCAAATGCCGGTCAGTTATCTTTCTGTTTTCCAAGACATATTATGGACCATTGCTAACATGTCTCATTAGGAACCCATTGTGCCCTTCCGCTACTATGGAGCATTCCGATTGGTCATGGAGAAATTTACGTCCGGAGAGACATCCGTCGATCAAGCTATTGACGAGTACAAACATCTCATTCAGTCGCTACCCAACGTCAACAGGTATCTCCTGCTCTACGTATTGGATCTCTTGAGTGTTTTCGCCAGGCGCTCAGATATTAACCTCATGACTGCAGCAAGTGGGTTACTCTTGCTTCTTTTGTAATTTGCAACACTAATTTCGTTACGCAGACTTGGCGCTCATATTCCAACCGGGCATCATTTCGCATGAGATACACGCCATGCAGCCTCGCGAGCATGTGTTATCTCAGCAAGTTTTAGAATTCTTGATTGAACATCAAAAGCATTTTGTTGATGGAGTGAAAACCGTATGCTCTCTTTATAACATATCGTTCAAGGCTGACATTCAACCTCTATCAGACTTCTCATAAAGGTAAGGAAAAGACCAAGGCTAAGCGGTCTGGCAGCAAATCATCTTCAAAGCAGATGGTGCCTGCGCCTTTGGTCAGAGCAGACTCGGATTTGATGGTCCCCTCGGACTCTGATGACGAAGCCCCATTGGGAGGCTATTATGTGATCGAAGGGAGGATCAGATCGCCTATACCTGTCGCTAACACGACTACATCCCCTTCCATTGAGAAGGTCACATCACCGCCACCACTTCGTCCAAAGCCAACGATGGACACGTTGGAGCCTTCGGATTCTGATGAGGATGTCCCTCCAGGCGGTTATGAAGTACGATCCGGTGATTTTGAAGCTACCCGTGCCACGTTATTGGCAACGTCGCATCGTAACGTGGCATCTAGAACAGTGAGCGAAAGCTTAGCTCGTCGGAAGACAGTACCTGCTCGTGTGGGTGTCGGACTGAGCTCCAAGATTGGGAAGTCCAGGAAGGTGACCAAAGAGGCTCCATGAAGTTTTTGAGATCAGATTGCTGTATATTTGTAAATGTTGGCTACGGACGGAGTATGTAGATATATCTGATTAGTCTGTTCGGCAACTTGTTTTCTCTTTGTATGTAAAATTTGGTATCCAGATGTCGCAAAATGAGGACTGCCTAATGCACCTGCGTATGAGTACAGTCAGAGTTAGAAGAAAGCCGGAGCAAGATGCACCACACATTCAATTCATTATTCGTTGTCGGCATATGCATGCGGATGAGAGCGAGGATTTCTCTTATGTATTAATACTGTGATTTATGGGGAGACTGTGCCACCTGCCGGCTTTATGGGAAATGCCGCGGAGCTGACGCACCGTTGTTCTCGCGGGGTGTAGGATCGACTGTAGCAAGCAAGTGGCCTGTCTCCCGTCTATTTCCTGCTTTCCATTCAGTCCCCGGCGTATTTCACTATACCTTTTCAATTATTTTAACGACGCCGATTAACCAGCAGAATGGCTTCCAAGATGGACATTGACCGACCCCTCGATGAGGTTCGTTTGCCACGAGCCCCCGCCGCCTGTTGATCGCGACACGCTCTCATGTCATTCATTGATTTCAACAGATTATCGCCACCAAGGCCAAACCACGTCGTTCCAGGCAAGGCGGAGCAGGTGCCCGGCGTGGGGGTGCTGCGTCTGGCGCCACCAGTGCTCGAGCGAGATACGCTTCGACAGTTCCCAAGACTATATCGGCTCCTCAACCATTTAGCGCCGAAGTATTCAAAATTATCATCAGCAATCTGCCCAGCGATGTGACTGAGGCCGCTGTCCGAGTAAGTGCCTGCATCCCTTGTTCTGATCATTTTATTTATATTGTTTTCTAGGATCTCATGCAGTCGACTGTCGGGCCTGTCAAAAGTGTCCAGATGTCTTACACCGCTACAGGCAAGAGTACTGGTATTGCTACGGTAGTCTTTAGGAACAAGGGCGACGCGAGGAAGGCTCATGCCTCTTGTAAGTCCACCAGCACTAGAAAGTGGCTAACGAACAGATCACAATAGGATGATCGACAATCGTTAGTATTTCTTGGCTCATTGTGTCCCGTTTCCACCGCCGCCCAGTTGAATATATTCTCTTGACAAGGCCGCTCACGTCTATGATAACTGTACAACATGGGTCGTCGGCGGCGGGGGCGACTGGGGCGAACTCTTGATTATTTCACTTCGAACTGACGACTTGTCTTCCTCTCAAACTTCAATCTCGTCTGACCTATTTGTCACCGATTCAACGCCCATTGTCGCCCTTACATCTCCCCATAGAACGCCCTATGAAGGTTGAGCTTGCCATTGACCCCAATCAGGCGCAATCTTCCCTCGTTAATCGGGTTGCACCTGCTCCCGTTCAGCCTCAAAAGAGGCGCGCTCCCGCCAGCAAGCCTCGCAACACGCGCCCGGCCAAGAAGACCGCTGAACAGTTGGATGCTGAGATGGCGGTACGTGCCCGCTTCCTTATCAATGCCGCACTACTGACAATTTTACAGGAATATAAGCAATCTTCGACTGCGTAAACATAAGAATTATCCATATTGTCTTTGATATGAGGTCTCGCGAAGTCCTTTTGACGTGATGTATGATATTGGTTTGCCTCAGGTTGTTCACTTGCTATGTGAGCAACAACTATGTGAGCAACGAGGCTCTATCCAAAATGATTATTATACATTTAAGAGATACACATTCAAGAGATACCCTGGTCACATCTTGATGCAGAATATGATGGATAGCAGCAGCAATTGGTACATGATAACGATTAGACTGTACGACTGTCGTTCGCTTCGATGACAGAACTACTACTCCTTCATTCAGGCATTCTTCATGCCCGCTTCGTTCCAAGCATATTTAAGAGATAGAGGGTTAAGACCTGTGTGTTGTTGTGCCTCGTGAAGACGAAATATGAAATTGGCTAAAATAGCGATGAAAAGGGCAAAGCAGATGAATATAGGCCCCCATAACAAATCTAACATGCAGTGCAATCGTAAGCCATTTTTAAGTCGCCCACTTGAAACTGAATCGCCAAGCTTACCAAAGCTCCCCGAATCCCTTGCGGAAATCATGGTCAAGCGTTTCTGGAAGATAGCCCATCCATAGATCAAAACTCCTGCAGAACTTGTACTTGTCAGAAATTTAGAATGAATATCAGACTTACATCAACGCGTATGCAAACGCAAACCATCTCGCAGAAGAGTCTCTGCTGCCAAAAAGCAGTCCAGATGCAATTGTTGAAAGGAGCAAACCCATTGAAAGATAGGAAATGAAGGTTCGCTCATTGGCAAACCATACCTTTGCCTCTACCTTCACTGGCGTGAGGAATTTTTCTACCAAAAACGTCAGCTTCATTTAGGGAAGGGAAAGTTCTCATTTACTAGGCACTCGTATACGCATAGTAGGATCATTTATTGAGTGATAATCCGTGACAAGTGGTCTCTGGGGACTGATATTCCTCTGTGAATTAGGGAATATCCTGATGGCCAGATAGCGACTTACTCATCTGGTATTCTGTCCGCCCTTTTACTCTTAGCTCGTATGCCAACACCACGCTTTGGAAGGAGCTTCAAAGCTCCTGATGAGAATGGCTGCCAAAAAGCGTCTGATGCTTGGCTCATAATGACGGATGGCGTTGCGAACGACCGGTGGGGGGGCGGGGTTAATGGAAGCTGAATGCGACAACGCACTACTAGATAGTACAGAACACGAGTAAAAACGCTGTCGTTTGTTGACGTTCTTGCGCTAAGCTTGTTGTCAAGAGATTGAGGCTAGATTTCACTTTGGAAATTGATATCTGTATTGCCAGCGGATATCGGTGTTGTAAGTCGCAATTGTGGGCGCCGATCGTTACAGACTAGAGCCGGGCTGGGCAATACTGGAAGAAGTAAAGGTCGCTATCCTTTATCAAGTCTCTACGCCCTATGTATAGGACAATGAGGAGCGAGTACTGGAGATTATTATACTGTATTTATGTAGTACGGTACTGGCATGGTTACTTATAGTTGATGACGCACGTGCGACGGCGGATGCTGTTACAGGTGGCGGTAATTTATTACTGTTATTTATCTATTTTGCTGATATCATTTGTTGTCTTTATTTTGATTTTATTAACTATCGTTGCATCACATCATCATAAACACTTTTGAAACCACGTCAGATATCAACAAAGCTTAAGAAGAAGGAATTTGAAAAAAGAAGTGGGGGGACGAGAATGATGAGACTGGGGAGTGGGAAAAGGAAGGTGGAGGGGGATTTGTGGAGGAGGAAATAAATGATCAGCAGAGCGCCACCAGGGCGGGGTTATTGGAACTCCGACGCGCGGCGGTGGCTCGCCCTCCATGATGCACGCCACGTCCATCGTCCCCTTTCTATACTCGCCGTACGAGCAATATCAGCCCTTCTTCAGTTCCATCGTACCCCGTACTGTATAGCATCACACAAAATCAGTAGAAACAATGGGTCTTTCCGTCTCCAAGCTCCTTAATGGCCTCTTCGGCAAGAAGGAAATGCGTGCGTGTAATCGCCTTCGTCCTGACTATTCCCGAGCTTGACGTGTCGTCCTCTCCGCTCATTCTGATGTTTACCCCTCAGGAATCCTTATGGTCGGTCTCGATGCTGCTGGTAAAACAACCATCCTTTACAAGCTTAAACTCGGTGAAATTGTCACCACTATCCCTACCATTGGTAAGTGAATATCTCTTGAATGCCGTTTAGGTGCACGCGACTCATCATCTCCTTAGGTTTTAATGTGGAGACGGTCGAGTACAAGAACATTTCTTTCACAGTCTGGGATGTCGGAGGACAGGATAAGATTCGACCTTTGTGGAGGCATTGTAAGTGCTTCCAGATCTATTCCGCTGATCTCTACTGACTTCAATACGTGATGCAGATTTCCAGAACACCCAAGGTATCATTTTCGTGGTCGACTCCAACGATCGGGAGCGAATCACTGAGGCACGTGAGGAGTGTGCGTAATTTCTCTGCTGAGCGAAAGACTGCTGCTTATCAGTGAACAGTGCAACGGATGTTGAGTGAAGATGAGTTGAGGGATGCTTTGCTCCTTGTGTTCGCCAACAAACAGGTCAGTGTTTTGTTTCGTCTAAAAATATGCACAAGTTCCTAATATTTCTTCCTTTAGGACTTGCCTAATGCTATGAACGCTGCTGAGATTACGGACAAGCTTGGTCTTCACTCACTTCGACAGCGATCTTGGTACATTCAGGCTGCTTGTGCCACCTCCGGCGATGGTCTTTACGAAGGTCTTGAATGGGTAAGTAATGGTCGTCTAACCACAGAATGATGCTGATGATTCGTAGCTCTCTGCCAACCTTAAGAGGAAGAGCCCTTAAAAAACTTTTTTTCCAACCCTCTCGTTCTTCTAGTTTCGGGTGCTCTAACGTCCATTTATACCTTCGAACATATTCATCCCCCAGCTAAATCTCCTTTGACTGAATGAAATTCGTTTTCTCCATGATTATCAGAGCAATGTCATGATTGTAAATAAGTTATGTGGGATGGTTGCGAAAAGCTGCCGATTAATTGTATGGCAAACAGTGTCGCTTCTTTCTAGTGCTGATCTCATATAAGTAACATCATTAATAATTTCTTTCGCATTGGTGCAAAATATACTCAAACTGCATTGGAATGACTCTTTCATTGTTAAACAGTGACAATCACTATGGCCAGGATCAAGATAATAATAATAAGGGGCCTTAGGATCTGAAAAAAAAGCACTTTTTCGAAAGGGTTTGGGTGGAAGTGCAAACGTGGGGCAACATCGCATGATGGCCATTGAATGCATACAATTGAGGAGAATGACAGTTCATTTCAGGGATGATATTTGATGGAGTGTTGTATGTCTGCATTGGGCCATGGCAATATGGGTGATTCATCCTGCGTGAAAGACAGATGAGCGCCGCGCTCTTATTCATGCTCATCTTAGATCCAATGTTGAAAGCCACAAGATGACAATATATGGTCAAATAATTAAGTGTCCTCATCAAAGAGACAATCAGAGAGGAAGGTCTTTACAATATGACGATGGTCTTCATTGAGCTTTGATAAAGTTAATAGAAGAGCTCCTTTCTATAATTCGAAGGATTAGAAATAGCAGATGTCATGCACGCCTACATGATTACGTAATGAACTTTGAGATGTATTTTAGTTTCAGCCTCTGTCAGACTTAAAGATCAGATCTCGATAAGGCTCCAGAACTTAGTAGGTGCAGACCAGATCTAATGAGCGAGTTTGGGAAGATGAGGCGAGGATATTTGGTTATATTTATGCTGCATAGTGGGACCAATTGAAGATGAATCCTAATAGTATAGTAAAACAACCCCATATACCTATTTGTATGTACATCCATTCTGCCTGCTTTCTGACCATTTCCATCACCTACTCTAAATACATCAGAACTCAATTAGCACTCCAGCATATGTGTCCATTGCATTAAGTCGGATCAATATCTGTAAAAATATAAAAATATGGAACTTCCATTTGTATAGAACACTACATGACAGCAGTCTCAAGCTTTTCTTCACTGTCATACACCACCTTTGCAATAGTCTGAACTCATTGCTGCTTAAAAAATTGATTTGAGCACGCATCACCAACCCCCACCATAGCCTGTTTTCATCAGGCTTTTATCAATCAGATTGAGGGTTTCTTTATGACCAACCTCCTCTGGTGCTGGAAACATTTCCATTGGTGACAGATGGGTTGGTTGAGACTTACTTTGTCCCTGGCCCCCTAGGACTATGACATCAGGAGGTTTCGTCATGTTATGGAGATCCATGCCATTGAAATCCCCTGAAAATCAAGTTAAAAGATGGCTCATGCACTCAGACTTGTGCCCCAAACAAGGATTTTTTTTTTTCCTTTATTTTCTTTTCCATCTTTGACAATTCAGAGCAATGCCAATATTCTACAAACATTGCTGCTTACAAGAAGTCACAGGATCCATCTACCCAGTATGGCTTTATTAATATGCTGCACCTTGAGTCTCAAGAAATCAGTCAGTCACAAGCATTTACTGCTTGATCTATGTCAGCAACAACACTCTCAAGCCTTGCTGTCCAGGCCCTTGCCCCTTTCTTAGCATTGCTTATTGTCATGATATTATGCAAGAGTCACACTCTCCACATCTACAACCAGGCAACTGGCTTCCATTCCACCTTGTCCCAGTGTAACCAAACAAATTTTCACCTCAGACAATAATATCCTTCATTCAGTTTCTTGTCTCTTCCTTCTTTTCACCTGGTCAGCATCCTCCTCTTCTTCCCCAGCATTTGGTCAGTGTTCATTTCCCTCTGGTCTGACAGCCCAGTCCTCATCACAAGTTAGTGACATCTTTATTCCAAAAGAGATGAGTAAGCAGGAGGAAAGGATGGTAGCTTTTCATAGTTTCATAGTTGTAAGGATACTGTCATGGGTGTCATGTCAGTCAGCATAGCTGCCCGGCACTCAACTTGGATGATGTAGAACTCAATGAATGAAAGTGAAGGATTCATGCCTAGCAGAGCTGGATGGAAGAATTGCCAAGCTGATGGAACAGAAGCTGGACTTAGAGGAAGGAATAGTCAGGGCACCCCTGTATAGTTATAAGTATGCTTCTAAAAAATGTAAAAATGGTTCTGTTAATATGGCTAAGAAGCGTGCTCATTATGGGATTAGTTTTACTAATCATTGATTAGATATTGTGTTTTATTACTCTTGCATGGAGTAGAATCCAATGCATAGAGTACCACCGCTGGATAGTACTGGCTTGGGGCTACATGTACATATAATTATCATCAAGGTTGAAAGTCATGCATATGGACCTTGTAGTATATGGCCTTTTACTATGGAGGATAGCTCTAGTAGCTAGTACGTAGGTAATGGTCTGTTTGCTGGCGGTGAGCCCCACTGCCGGCTGAATGATAATGTTTATTTCCATGTAAGGAATGAGGGGGATAAGGCTTCCAATGAAGTAAGAGAGGCTGATAGTAAGGGCAGAAATATACAGTGGAGAAACAGGGACTTCCTCTGAAGTAGTTGTTAGCAGCAATTCTGTGACCAGAAACAGAATAGTAACTTACCCATACATGCCTTCACCAAACTTAAGCAAGAATCCAGTCATGCCCATCTCTTCATTGCCAGACATTCCACCATCCTCCTCTTCGACCTTCTTCGGTCTCCAGTTAAGCAATGCCCACTTCTTATTTCCACTCTCAGATACGACGTTGGTGCCTGGCATAACATCCTCAGATCCCTCAGCACCTGAAGAAATTTATATTTACTAGTGATGACCCACGAAAGACTTCGCGGTTTTTCGGGTAAATAATTCAATTGCACCAAGTTAATTTTGGGAATTCTGTTCAGTTTTTGGGTGGTTTTGTTAATGAGAATGGACGTGTTCGTTCATCCAAATGTGTTGTGGTACGTATTATGATGCATTTGTACAGTGGCTCATTTGATCTTAGACCCATGTTCCTCCCTTTTCTGAGGGGTGAGTTAATTATTGAGCTGTCTGGCGTATTCACAAATTACACGGCGTTGGCAGGCTCAGTGCCGTGACATGAAGACCATCGATCTTTCTTAAAACTGGGCCCTACAATTCAACCCATTGGCCATCGTGAAAGGAAAAGACAAAAGACTTGTACTTTTTCAACAGAGACACGAAGTGGTGTATTGAAAATGTTCAGATCATGATCATGTCGCTGACCCTATCATTCTACGTATGTAAGCGTGTGATGCGCTGGGCTGGGTCTTAATTCACCACATAGATCGTCATCCCAAACCAGTTACTGTAAAGTATTCCCATCGGTATTGGAATGGGGGACAAAACCTAGCACTCCAAGGGGTATGAGGTTACCTCTAGTAGTTCTCATTAGGTTGGGTGGTTTGTTGGACAGTACATGTGATCTATCTGTAGGTGCTATGACGAACAATGGATCAGAATGTCACTTTGTGTAGTTTGAAGGAGTGCGCAATTTAAGAGAGGGGGTTTCGGTAGTTTACCTGTTGAGATAGATGGCGTAGATGAATAAATGATGTGTTGTGACTCGGGCCCGTTGTTTGACGTATTATCAAGGCTAGGAGGAGGCATTCTCATTGGGATTTGGAGCTGAGTAAGTGTCTACTGTCAACTTTTGAAAAAGGGGCCCATATTGAAGAGCGCATTAAAACTGCCTGGGCGCTCAAAAAGACCTTAAGGCATAGGATTGCTCCATAGGGACTTTTTGAATCGTTCCTGCCTCATCCTGAAATGATGATGTTAGCAGAGGATGTAAGTTCTATAACTGATGATGGGTAGTTACGCCCTTCAGCGAGATGGGATCTAGGACTACCATCCATATTCTCCCTCGCTGGTGATAAATCAGAATGAAATGGAGGGGTAAAAAGTGGCGGCTTTTCTCACTCACACGTTGAGTTTTTTTTACTTCAATAGGTTTCCTGTATGGTCCCACGGCCGCTGCTAGGTTCTATTTCAGAGCTTGCATGGTAGCCGCGACGTCATCCACTGTAGGGAGATTGTATCGAAGAATGATCATGTTGTTTCGGGTTTAGTAGGCGTGAGCAGATTTGCCTACAGCGGAAACGTTAGCTATATTATACAACTGTGAAGTAAAACGCACTTACATGAGGCTCTCGCTGCAGTCTTGCCTTAACTGTTAGGAGTTATTTGATATAAAAATCTACACACAGCGACATCTGCTCAATCCGCCTGAGGATTGCCGATCACAGTAGTTGACGGCATTTCAACTCTGTCAAGTTGGTGGACTCTGCTATCTTCGTTAAGGCCGATCACAGTAGTTGAAGGCATTTCAATTCTGTTAAGTTGCTGGACTCTGCTATCTTCGTTAAGTTCAGACATACCGACCTGAGCATAAATAGAGGCATCTCCAGGCGCAGACAAAATGAATCTGATGAGATGATAAGACTCAGCTGCAAATAATGGGTAACAGATCGAATGCCTTTGAGTCCCCAGACGGATTGATGTCGATGTCTGAAAGCGCCGTTATAGTTGCGAAGGTCGCTTCTGAAGCCGGCTGCATTCTAGGTGATTTCACAGAGGTATGATCAAGGGGACTGGGTAGAAGGGAGGCGTACCTTCGGAATTACTTGTCGAAAGCTTAGCTCGTAGGGTTCAGGTTCAGGATCTGTAGGCAGAGGTAGCTGTACAATTTCATTGGCACAGCATGTATTGTAGGGTTAGCAGCTAGAGAGCTTCGCCGGGCCACTTCCAGTCGCGCCATCAGATCCAAAATCTAGCATGATATTTTGGGCACAGGCAGCCAAGTTATGGCGATTGCTGTTTGTTGTTTGGTTCGAGGGGCCGTAAGTCTGGGAGGAACGTCACCGCCAGGGAGAGGACCATTGGAGGACGGTGGCGGTTGATTGGGTGTGACTGAGGATGGACAGTTGGAGAAGGCGGGTCTCCTGGGTGTTTAGGGACAGGGGATAGAAAGAGGAGCCGTCGGGATAGGTGCGTTTTATAGGAATAAAGGCAGTTAAAGCCGTTTATACTGCAGTAGAAGGTCCAGGAAGCCGTGGCATGAGAAAATACGTATAACAGAAGAAGAAACATAAAAAGAAAGTTCTAGAAACTGGACGGTTCCTTCTTTCACGAACGACGACCGAGGAATGAAACGGCGGTGATATCCGCCGTGCATATGGCGGCCACGAACGAATCCATGCCTTCAGGCACGAATCAGGCATGGTCACGATTTTTTTGGCGACGTTTTTCATGTCCATGGTTCAATGCATGCACATCTGAAAAGGGTATAGACATGTAGAGACGATTTTCGTCTACGTAATGGTGGCGGTTGAATGGGGGGTTGTGGGGGTCATGGATGAGAACGGAGGCGAAAAGTGAGGAAATTTTCAAAGGTGACACGGGGAATATTAAGATATAAAGATTATCCCTCATGCCATCAGCTAAGTACAACACCAAGCCCGACTAAACATCTACCATCATGTGTCCGAAATGTAATGTGAAGAACAGGGAGTAGGATATGACCCTAAAGGTACCTATCTCAGAGGCTGTGACTGATATAAATGTCTACTGTGGACAAGGTGGAGAGATATGGTCCTAATAGAATCAGAGGTCATTAATCTCGTTCATAAAGACAGCTCAACAACACAAACTGATCCACTCAAGCAAGCGTCTTCTGCTTCACCTTGTCGAGCGAGTTTACTTTACGAATGAGCTGTTTGCTGAAAAAACACCAATGAAATTAGAAGCTTCAACATACCCATCGATAGTCACCAATCTAAAAAATACAGCATAAAACATCAATCCATTCGATGATGAACAGTCTAACTCATCTAACTCATCTTCCTCTTCAGGAGAGTTGCCTGTCCTGAGAGGCAATGAAAATCCGGTCGGTCTTGGGCAATCCTGATAGACTAATGAAGAAAGGTGTCTGGTTGATCAAATATATCGAGCGCCTACATACAAAGAATCTATAGCTATGGTCAGTGGAAGAATACATAAGGAGAGACTTAGAAGTCTTTCACATTCATGACTTGTACAGCATAGGGCGGGGGACAGATAGGACAGCTGTTCATCACCTCCACGCTGAAACTGTGGAAAATTACCATGCTTATCATCTTGCAAAATTCTGCAGGTTGCTGTCGATGGATATTTTCACCCAATGAAAGGCGCAAGGAAGCAACCACCTGCCATAACCGATGAAAGTAAAAACCCACAGCTTATCAGTCAAGTCGAACAAGGATGATGTTGAATGGGGGCATGAGGGTAGCTTCAACACTGAGACTGTATGCCATCGAAGAGTTCGAGAATCACAGTTTGTTTGATGAGGAAGGAGGAAAGGGATTTTAAAAGGCGGATCGAGGGCTCTGCATCACCATCTTTCTATAATGTCGTCAACTCTCGAATCTATAAACTGCATTGTATAATGAATTGCCAAATTGTAGAGATTTTTACATGAGTGGTAAAAGCAGCAAGGACATAGTTTTTGTTCGGTGTGAAGGAGGCAGCGCTGTATGCCAGTACCTGGAATGTTGCACCAGCTGTATTTGCTTTCACCATCAGAGCATGTAAGCCTCGTTGACAATACAGTTCTGTTGACATCAGCACAAATGGGGAGTAGCAACGTAGCTCTCAACTGCATTCGCCAAGTACAAACATATGTTCATCTAGGTCCAAGGGCTCCGTCCAGAGCTCAAGTAGTAGATGTACAGCAGGACTTGCTGTAGCTTGCTGATGGACATTCGTCAGAGCATCCAAGGAGTAAAAAGTATTCGTAGTGGAGTGTTTACCAGTTGACTACCACATGACTGCCTATGGTTCCGAGTCAGCTACAAAGCCCTCTACAATACTTTACCTGATGGCTGCCTCTTCGCAATTTTGGTGTATTGGGCCAATGTCTTGACTGAGTTCCAATAAAGTGATAAGTAGACATCAAGAGAATACAAAAAAATGTTATGGCTCAGAAATTCTGACAGAAGAAGTATAGTCTAATAGCTGAAAGTGACAGCTGAGAAGTATAGAAGGAAATTAAAAGATAGACAGTAAGATGGCGGGACGTGCAGTGATAAATTATTTATTATCATTCGGCCGGCAGCAGGGCTCACCACGGACCACTATTACTCAATAAGTTAATTACTACTAGAAGAGCTACTACCTATCCTCCATAGTAAAAGGTCATATACTACAAGGTCCATATGCATGACTTTCAACCTTGATGATAATTATATGTACATGTAGCCCCAAGCCAGTACTATCCAGCGGTGGTACTCTATGCATTGGATTCTACTCCATGCAAGAGTAATAAAACACAATATCTAATCGACGATTAGTAAAACTAATCCCATAATGAGCATGCTTCTTAGCCATATTAACGGAACCATTTTTACATTTTTTAGAAGCATACTTATAACTATACAGGGGTGCAGTAAATTGCAGTCGTCTGAGGTGGAGGTTGTTTGGTTACTTCAGGGACAAGGTGGAATGACATCCTGTTGCCTGCTGGCGGTTGTAGACACCAGAGAGTGCGACTCTTGCATAACATCATGACAGATACAGAGGAACAGGGGTAGGATGAAGAGAAGGAGGAGGATGAGAGGAAGAAAGGGAAGTAGTTTTGGGGTGCTGAGAGGAGAGAGAGGAACGGAAGAAGGAGAGAGTAAGAGTAGGAGGACCATGTGAGGAGGTGTTAGGGAGGATAGAGGTCTGAGTGGAGGGTACAGGGAAAGTGTGAGAAAGATGAGTCAGCTCATAAAGCTGAGAAAGAGATAAAAGGCATAGCCTTTAGAGTAGATAAAATACATAGCCCCAAGCAGCTTAGTCTTCTCAAACTCTCAAGCTGTTATCAATCATCCCCAACAAGGTCTGGCCATGGAGGTGAGATGGAAAGCTGTAGTTTAACTAAGCGATGAGATATGTAAGATATACCTCTTGACACTTGTCTGTTGGTGTATGGTATAGGGTGAAAGTATATGTGCTTGGGAAGATCAGGCAAGCTTATATAGTGAGGTAAGTTTATGTCAAAGGTGGTTCCAGGTAAGATGAGAGTGAGCAAGGGGAGCTCCAGGACCTTTCGCAAAGTGTCATGTGGCTGTCGCCACCCGACCTCTTAACCTCCACCTTTACTCAAAACCTCCTCTTCTTCTTGTCAGCATGATTATGACAGTAACCCTTCCTCATCCCACTTCAGTCCATGTCCAAGCATACCCCTTCGTTTTCGGCTGCAGCCTTTCCCTGAGAGATATACAGAGATAGAGAGATTGACAACCTTCCACCACCTTCCTCGCTACTGGGTTTCAGCAACACAAAAGGAGGTAAAGCTGGCTGGTGTGGGAAAGATGAGTCAGCAGAGCTTGAGGTGTAAAGGTATATAAGACAGTAGTTTTCCATAGTTTTAGATACTTGTCGATCCACTATTGTTGCCTCTCCAAGTATTCTCCATCTACTTAAAGCAATCATCTTCTGGCATTGATCTGGCTGTCTATTAAAAGAGATCCTCAGATCATTTGTTGTCCCTAACCTGTTGAAGGCTATCGCCAGAAGAGATAGCCCCCTGACATTCTGATCCTGGTCCTGGTACAGTGGTCATGTTGCATTGCCTTCTTAATGATGTTCAATTTGACTACATGCAAGAAGTTTCTCTCAGTACTTAGCAGGGATTTGGTTGACAGGGGTATGAGTGTGGAATGGAGTGGCAAAAGGTCCTTATTTATTCATTTTGTGGACTTGCAAAGTTGTGCTTTTTGTGGAAAGAAAAGATGTGTCTCTTGTTGGTCAATGTATCATCTTGTCCAACATGGCTGGAAGTCCTCAACATGCAGACATGAATATTTGAGGCATGAATTTATTTACATTTTTCCTGAAAAACTAGGATTAGAATAGGAAAGAAGAATGAGAACAGCACAAATCATGGGTTTCTTTTTTTTGGTGTTTGCTAGTTTTTCCTTAGCCAAAACTAGGAAACAGAATCAATTTTTTAAAAAAAAATCGGAATTAGAATTAGCCCTGAAAAATAAGAAATCCATATTTGAAACATACTATTGTTTTGATATCCTAATTGTCTTCCTTATGTAATATAACCTCCACCAACCTTTTCCCATGACTTCACCATCATTTTCCCATGCCTCAACCAACTTTTCCATGATCTCAGATCCCTCCAGATCCTGATTGGGTCATTTATTCTGACAACCAGGGGGTCATCTTAACTGGTCCCCAGAACTATGCTGAATGGGAGCTATCTATCAGGACATCTCTCATCCTCAAGGACCTGGAGATTAGTACTCCAATCAGCCTTGACAGCATGTCCTCCAAAGAGGACAAGGAGAAGTACAAGAGGTCCAGGCAAGCTTTTGCCCTTCTTATCAAATCGCTCTCACCAGAAGTCCAGCCATCCCTCCCTGCCAACATACGATCTGTAGAGACAGCATACAGCTCAGCACTTTGGGATGAGCTCAAGTCCCAATACTCAGCTGCAGTAGGAGCAAGACAGGCACATCTTTTGCAGCAAATGTGGACATCACCTGTGATGGTGGGAGAGGATCCAACAAAGTGGATGGCAGAAATTAGGTCTGCTCATGCACAGATTAACAGCAGTGGTGAGAACCTCTCAGACTGAATGCTTGTCTATGCTATGACCCTAGCTCTTCCAGAATCATTCAGCATTGTCAAGCAAACACTCTGGCTTAGGGAACTGCTTAACTCTTCAGCTGTGCAGGCAAGGTAAATCAGCTTGACACTGAACTCATTGCAGGTGACACAACCTCAGTGTACCTGGCACTTGCCCAAATGATACCTTCTGACATTGATGCCACTCAGGACCACTTGTATGCCCTGTTTCATCCTCTCCTTGCCATATCTGTCCCAGCCCCAGCTGATGATTGATTCCCAGCTTGTCCCATTAGGCTTTTCCTTGATACCAGGGCATCCACAACCTTTGAGGACCCAAGGCTGGCGATGAGGTTGGGCTGGAAGGTGTGGAAAGGGTCAGTACAGATGTGGGTGCAATTAGCTGGAAGCATGGTAGGTCCATTGGTAACAGATACAGTTGTCAGGTCGTTTTCCTTGGGTGGGCGCATGTATAAGGTTAATGGTGTCTCAATGGACCTGCTGTAAGGGAACAAGGAGAACAATAAGGAAGATGGGGATGACGAGAACAATAAGCAGTTGGGGAAGTAGTTTCAGAGAACCAAGGAGAGGAAGAAGATGAGAGGAAGAGAAGGAGGACTGCGCGAGGAGGCGTTAGGGAAGAGAGAGGTATGAGTGGAGGAGACAGGGAAGTGTGGGAAAGATGAGTCAGCTCATAGAGCTGACGAAGATATAAAAGGTGTAGCCTTAGAGTAGATAAATGCATTGCTCAAGCAGCTTAGTCTTCTCGAATTCTCCAGTCTACTGAACCACTTCAGAGCTTCTAGTACAATTGAATACAAATGACTGAGGACAATGAAACTATTGTAGCTTAAGGTGCTTTCTGGCCTCTATGAGAACAGTGGTGCCGCTACACCTGCATGGTACCTACAATGGTATCTTAGGTTTGAATTTCTTTGCATGACATGGTTTGCTTGTGGATTCAAATTCCTTTGCCTGTTTGTTGGAGGTGGGAAGCCACCCCTGTATAGTTATAAGTATAAGCATGCTTCTAAAAAATGTAAAAATGGTTCAGTAAATATGGCTAAGAAGTGTGCTCATTCATTAAGGGATTAGTTTTACTAATCATCAATTAGATGTTGTGTTTTATTACCCTTGCATGGAGTAGAATCCAATGCATAGAGTACCACCGCTGGATAGTACTGGCTTGGGGCTACATGTATGTAGTGGCACCACTGTCCTCATAGAGGCCAGAAAGCACCTTAAGCTACAATAAATTCATTGTCCTCAGTCATTTGTATTCAATTGAACTAGAAGCTCTGAGTGTGGACGAAGTGGTTCAGTAGACTGGAGAATTCGAGAAGACTAAGCTACATGGGCTAATGCATTCATCTACTCTAAAGGCCATACATTTTATACCTTTCTCAGCTCTACAAGCTGACTCATCTTTCTCACACTTTCCCTGTACAGTGCAGAGTGCCCATACCCAACCCAAAATGAAAAAAAAAGTCTCAAAAATTCCAAAATTTTGGCCAAAGACTCCTCTCATTGAGAAAATGCCAAAAACGAGGTTTCAGGTCAATAGCAGACATTGCTGAATGGCGGAATTTTTGGCTCCTGGACAAACTATTTTGACTGTTCTAGACACAATTGCATGGCACAATGTGATGCAGAATAAAAGAAGGTATCATCACATCATTATGCTGCCACATATAAATTTCTGGTTTTCCAAAGGTTTACAAATACATATACATTTCTTAAAAAGCACATTATCTGGAGATAAATGCCTTCATCAACCTCTAGGCCCTTCACCAACCCCATCAATGTCAAGAACAGCAATGATGATCTCATCAGCAATGGCAGTAACAATGATGACAGCAACATCAACAGCAACAACAGCGATGACAGTGACCACAATGATGACTGGGAAGATGCAGAGCAAGATGAAGACGAGAGCACTATGAGACGCAGAACGGTTTGATTTAATTCGCCGCACTGTAATATCCTGTAAGATTAAATCAAATCGATAAATCCGACCCCAAAGATTAAATCAAATCGATAAATCCGACCCAACGAATTGAAATAATACGGCGAATGTATAGAATCAAATCGAAAGATCTGGAAACAAACCGCTGATACTGAATTAAAACAATACCGTGAATGTATTGTAACAAACCTTTTGGCAACCCGAAAAACGATTTGTTTCAAGCTCTGTACCGATTTATTTCAAGCCTAGTTACGGGTTGAAATCATCTCGATTATGATTTGTTACAATTGGTCACCACAGCTAGCTTGACTCGGTTTGTTTTGACTCTATCTGAATGCATCATGCACTACTACTATGTATTACTTTTACATATGACAACATAACTAATACGACAACAACGGCCAGATGTTCGGCGCATACCGCCGGCTCTTGAAGACCTCGGGCACCCTCTCCCGCATCTATACATCGTTAGCTGCATTTCTTCTTCAAATACTGGAGTAGAGAATAGGCTTACAATACGATGGACCAGGCTCCTTGAGTCGTGGTCTACTTCCCTCCATGTCACCCATCACATCCTCCTCCCCACACCTTGTACTGCCGCCTCCCGCACTTGCTCCTGTAGGGGATTGAGTGAGCAAAATTATACAGTGAGCACTGTGAAGAAGATGCTTACGTGGACCTCGTTCCACAATCCGTCGTACTCTGGGCCTCCCAGACCCATGGCTTCCCTCAGCACGTACCCATCACCCGCGCTCCCTTCGCCCCTGGGCTTGGTGAGAGGGGCTGGAACAGCAAAAGAAGTGGAGCCAATGACAGAGATGTGGTTTGGGGCGACAGAAGCAGTAGCGGAAGTGGTTGTAGGATGGGGTGTAGAGCTTGCATTGGACTGTTCCCCTGTGAAAATTAGTAAGCACTGTAATCAAGAAATGACAGAATTTAACCAGAGAGAGTCGAGACTCACAGAAAAGGGGGTTCGGCGGCAGGATGCTCGTCACACCAGAGGGAAGCTGACTGTCGTTATCGTTAGAAGTGTGTGGGACCAGGTAAGGAATAGGGCGTTTCTTCTTACGCCCACGCCGCTTAGGCGCAGGCTCGGCCTCTATTGGGCGATAAAATGGATGATATGTTTTCGAGAAGAGAAGTATTACTGGTGGCTCGACCCACCTGTCCTCTGCTTCGCATCATTGAAGCTGGAGTTGAGGGACACGCATTGGTTCAGACTGAAGTGTCGAACCAGGACTATGGGCTTTTATAGACAAAGGGCTCCACATTGCCACTCAGTCCATGATGCTGCTGCCGTCAAAGTCCTACGTACGTGCTCATAATCTCATATTATATCACTCTCTTCATCTGCCTCATCAAACAATTTTCTATGACCTAGACTGACATCATGTTTGCGCGATGATGAATCTGACAAAGGTGCAGATCGACCACCATTCAAGATATGCAGACGATACAGTCCGTCAGCCATAAAAGGAGTTAACGCCAACAATTGACAAATTCCATTGACAACTGAAACGCAGATGCAAGATCTGATTACATCATCAGTTTTCTCAACTATTATAAGTTGCCACTCTGAAATGAATTTCTAAATAACTCCTTTAATATGTTACATACGTAATAAAAGAATGTGAAGAATTATAAATATTGCATGCACCATAGTAGAGCAATTAGTTAAGGCTTTATTTCAACGGTCAAAGGTTTTTGGCAATTCTCGCTGTTGCGCTAAATAAATAAAAATAAAGGTGAGATGGCCATCCAGGGACAGGCATTTTAAAACAATCCGCTAAATAGAAAGGTGAAATGGTCATCCAGGGACAGGCGTTTTAAAACAATCTGGAAAAGCGTCAAAGGTTCAAAACAAACCACTTTGGGTCCCATAGTGGAGCTGCCTGGGAGACATCCTTGACAGACTAATTCTTTTCGACAACTTTGATCCTGATTTAGAAGAGGGCGAGAATGAAAAAAAGGACAGTGATGAAGGAAAGAGAGAGAAGACCAAGCATCTCAGGCAGTCCAACATGGAGGGTTTCCTCATTGCCAATGACTTTCAAATCAGTCAATCATAAAGGAGAGCGAATCTGATTGTATGATCAAGAAAAGAAGTGATAGTGCATGATGTATGATGCAGGGATCTTGATATATATATTAGGCAGTACAAGAGCTCTGAGTGTACATCATGCCGAAGAACAATAAGGAATATGGGCGATAATGCCGAAGAACAAAAAGAATAGAAAGGTACAAAGAACAAAAGAGAAAGACAGGCATGCCAGGCTATCGCCGAATAGGGATGCGTAGGGCAGATACCCTCCACTTCAACACTCCCCCTCGTCCAAGCATCCATCAAATTTCCTTCTGAGTGACACCCAGGCGTTTGCGCAGCTGTTGGGAGCGGGTTTGGGGAAGGCTCTTGGTGAGCATATCGGCGACATTGTCAGTAGTAGATATATGTTGGACCTCTATGTTCCCCTTCTCAACCTGTTCCCTTAAGTGATGGTGACGAATGTCAATATGTTTTGACTTGTCATGATGAACAGGATCGCGTGAGAGAAGGATGGCAGCGTTGTTATCGTTGAGTATGGTCAGCGGAGATCCAAAGTAAATCCAAGATCTGAAAGGAGCTGTCGAAGCCAGAGGGCCTGCCAGGCCACATCAGGAGTAGCCATGTATTCAGCCTCAGCAGTTGAAAGTGCAGTAGTGGGTTGGTGACGGGACCTCCAAGCAACAGGGCCTCCGAAAGCTTTGAAGAGATACCTGGTAGTAGAGTGGTGAGTATCCAGACACCCTCCCCAATTGGCATCAGCATAGCCCAAAACAATATGATGCCCTGCCTCAGCATCAAAGGTGAGGCAATAATCCAAGGTACCCCGAATGTATCTGAGTAAATGATGGGCAGCCCGAACGTGATGCTTATTCCACTTGCTGTTGTAGTGAGCGAGTACAGTAATGGCTTGGGAAATGTCAGGACGAGATATTGTAGCGTCATAGAGGATCGAACCAACCATAGCCGGGTAAGGCTCGTGTTTGGTGTCAAGACGCTCGTCCTCTGTGGCGGTAGTGGGCTTAAAGTCGGTGGGCAACAGAGTGGGAGCAGGCTTGGCATCCGCAAGGCCAAAGCAGTCAAGAACAGAGGCAAGATAATTGTATTGGGAGATGTACAGCTTTCGCTGGGGGCAGTTTCAGTGGACATTGTAACCAAGAAAATAGGAGACAGGGCCCCCGCTGCTGCACTCGAAACGAGAGTTCAGACAGGTACGAAAGGCATTCAGGACTTGACAGGAATTGCAGGCGATCAGCTGATCATCCACATGAACTGACAGCAGAAGGAGGGAGTCACCCTCGCGGCAAATGTAAAGGCAATGGTCGGCATGAGAGGGAACTGACAGAGTTCACTAGTCTAGTTCCTTAATTAGATAGATGACTACGTGGTCTATTTTCGGTCAGACTCTATACCATTATTAATATTCCTTTTTTGTAACTTTCTGGTCTTTCTCATCACTATCTAGTACACTGTTCTATGAGACTGTTTGTACGAAGGTGCTAAGTAAAGACCAGGTATGTATCACTATCTAGTACACTGTTCTACGAGACTGTTTGTACGAAGGTGCTAAGTAAAGACCAGTTTGACAATATCATCTGTCCCAGACAGATTCTACCCGACCCCGCCAAAATCGCACATGTCGAGCAGTTCCCCCTCCCAGCCAATTCTCACCAACTTCACTCATTCCTCGGTCTCGTTAACTACCTTCGCGATTTCATACCGAACTGTAGGCACTGTGGGTGCCTCACTGCGTTCGGACAGGGTTCGTTGAGCGTTCGAAGGGGAAATGAGGTTCGAGAAGCGTTCGAGGAGAGCGTTCGTAGAGGTGTAAGATAGTTATAGTTGTCTGAATGGACGCAAACTAGCACGGGAATATGCATTAAGTTTGCTAGGTAAAAGGAGAACTATAACTATGTACCAATATATATATATATATATGAATGTATGAGGAAACAAACAGAAGTCCATCGAAAAAAGGGGCAGAGATCCGGCGAAGTCCGCTGCCGCGTTTCGGAAGCAATTTGCCGGTCCTATGCATGAGAATAAATATCATGCATAGGATAAGGCCGGACAGAGCTCGATGCCGCGTTTCGGCGAAGTCCGAAAGACGCGTTTCGGCATCAAATCTCACCTACCACATCGACCAATGCATAGGGATAAATCCTATCATATGGTGAGAACGAGTGGTGGTAAGGGCTCTGCACTTACACTCTCCCCCGCCCAGATGAGAGCCAGGGGAAGACTCGGCTGGCCAGATCAAACAGATAAAGGAAAGAAGTAAGAGATAAGGCAAAGGAACGTAAAAATCGAAAAAGAGAGAATAGAGGCGAAAGAACGAACGATCACCAGGCCGTGGGGACTGCCAGCGCCCCCCTGTCAACACGTTACTTTCCAAATCCATCCACGTTGGAAGGACTGGGCAGGAGAACACTCTGTGAGAAAGTCCTGTTAATTTAGTCTTGCTGAGCGCAAGCCAGGGAAAAAAACCAATAATGGCCAAAAAACCCACAGAGAAACGCAAACAGCCCCCAGACACTGATACAAAGGAAAACAGGAGCAAACAGGAAGGGGACTCACAAGGCCAGTTCGTCGTCGCCTATATATTCATCATATAAGGCCCGGAAACCATCGTGTGTACGCAAGTCGTCGAGATTCCTCCATTGACCATTAGGACCGTCGCCGCTGAGTACTACCCGGAGTTGTCTATGACCGCGATACACTCGATCATCCAGGATTTGAAGAATGCTGCGACGTCCAGTGTCCGATTGGTGGGTTACCGGTGATGTTTGATGAAACCTAGGCGATGACAGATAAGGCTTAAGGAGATGACCATGGAATTTTGGGTATGTCCGGTCATTCATGTGAAGACGGTAAACTGAGAGGGCGGGGTTAGCTTCTTGTACCTGGTAAGGCCCCTGAAAGCGGGGGAAGAACTTAGCAGCGCGATATTCCCCGTCTCCAGCACGAAATTCCTTCAACCTATTTCGGGTATCCAACCACACCCAATCCCCAACCTTGTAGACTACTTCCGGACGGCGATGGCGATTGGCCTGGACGGCCATACGATGTTTCGCCAAAATGAGGTTATCGCGGGCGTCGGCGAGCGAGAGGTCAGTGCGATCCGCAGCGAGAGTCCATTCAGCCC
>NC_009183.1:515365-526449 GCF_000149385.1 Cryptococcus deneoformans B-3501A
GTAAAAAGTCGGGCAACCTCTCGCGCATTTGCTGTGATGGTGGTAGGAATGAGGACCACATAACCCGTGAGGCGGTCGGTGATGACAATGAGTTGGTCAAAACCTTGCGATGTGGGGAGAGGGCCCACGAAGTCAATGCCAATGTCGAGAAACTTCGCCTGTGGAACTGGTAGAGAGTGAAGGCGGCCTGCGGGCTTGACAGTAGTGCTCTTTGAAGTCTGACAGGGTGCACACGAGCTTACATAGTCCACAACATCCTGCCTCATGCCCTCCCAGTAATAGCTGCGGCGCACCATCTCCAATGTCTTCGCTACGCCGAAATGGCCCACATCATCATGACACTGGCGGATGAAACCTTCTCGGAGCTCACTGGTATCGGGCACACATAGCCTGCCTTCCCATCGCAACACCTGATGTACTCCTTGACCATTCTCAACATTCTCCAACGTTACTCCAGGTGCCCTATCCTCCTCTTGCAACCATGCTCCCATGACCTGATCTTGAGCGTAGCCTTGCGCGACCTTGGTGATGGTGGATGTGTCTTGGCCGAGGAGACCGAGGACTGCTACACTGACTTCAGCTGTCTCCATACCATCCTGCTCATCGTCGGCGCCGCCAAGCCGAGAGAGGGCATCTGCAATGAAGTTATTGACACCTGAGATGTGGTCAATACGCAAGTCGAACCGGGATAGGATGCCCAGCCAGCGCTTTTGGCGTTCAGATAGGTCGCGCTGTTGGAGGAACCATTTGAGAGTGAAGTGGTCGGTCTGAACTTGAATGGGGACATCCAGAAGGAGAGGCCGCCAGAGTTTGAGGGCACGGACGATGGCCAAGAGTTCTTTCTCATGTGTTGGATAGTTGCGTTCGGCGGCTGATAAACTGCGAGAGTCGTAAGCAACTGGAAATGCATGATCGGGGTCAGGGCCTTGACCAAGCCAGGCGCCAGTGCCATGATTGCTTGCATCAGTGAAAAGGTAGATGGGGCACTCGCCGGATAACGCAGCTGCATAGTCCAATGGCCGGAGGCCAGAAATCTGTAAGGTCCGGACAATAGACCTTCACTGTACTGTTGGGGCTAGCTCGGAGGGACAAGGCTTGGAGAGAACTGGTGGGCTCTTAGGGCTGGCAGGGCTCGAGGCTTAACTTCGGACTGGAGAGAAGCAAACAAGATCCCAAATGCATATGCTGATTATGTCCTATCAGCGACTAGTAAAGGAGACAAGATGAAGAATTGATAGGGACAAGAGGAGAAGGCAAGGTACTTGTGACTGTAAAGTCGGAAGAAGGAAAGGTTGAACACAACAAGGATAAAAGAATAAAGGAAGTTGTGTGAAACCCGAAGAGCCCGAAGCTTACCTGATTATGTCCTATCAGCGACTAGTAAAGGAGACAAGATGAAGAATTGATAGGGACACTGATCAGGATTAGCCAGGGGGTCTGAGGGGAGAAAGTAATTAGTAGAGAGCTCTGCTTACAGAGGAGAAGGCAAGGTACTTGTGACTGTAAAGTCGGAAGAAGGAAAGGTTGAACACAACAAGGATAAAAGAATAAAGGAAGTTGTGTGTCAACCTTTCCATGCACTTTGCCTTCGCTCTCGAAACCAGTCGCGACCAAAGCCCGGTAAACACCGGGGCTTGTGGCATGAAAAATCGGACAAGAAACTCGGACTTAGGACGAGAAATGGAAGAGAAAGCAAGAAGAGAAAAAGCGGAAGTAAAATGATGCATGTGACCTGGGAGGGAGAGTGCGGATGCAATTTGACGCGCGCGACTTGGAGGAAAGGAGCAGAAGTAAATTGAGACGCGGCTCGGAGAAACAGGGGAAAAATAAAGCACGTGACCTGGGAGAAAGGAGAGCGGATGCAATTTGACGCGCGCAACTTGGGGGAAGAAGCGGAAGTAAATTGAAACGCGGCTCGAAATTAGAAGCTGGGGAAAGTGGTGACCTCATGAGATGTGGGTCAACTGGGTCGGAGGCTAGCCTCTTACAGAGATGCGGCACCTCGACAAGTAGGTGTTGAACCTGCTCAAGTCGCTGTCACGAGAGTTTTCGCTCTCAGAGAAAGGAATAATGATATGCCGACACAAGGGAAAGCCTTGGTCTGCCCAGCACCATTCGCCAGGTGAAAGGACTTCATTGGGTTCGCGGGCAAGTCGAGAACTCTATGTATTAAAGGGTCAAGGTTACAAGAAGGATAAAGGCCATAACAATAATCGCCAATGACTGGCTACTTACTGCAAAACAGGAGGCATCATTCCTACTGCCGACGAAACCGCTATTGAAATCGACAATCCTCCTGTCTGCTGTGTTAAAGATCTGGAAGGTGTTATCGTTAGCTATGCATAATATATCGGCATGATAAAGACTGGCTAGGAGGTTGATGGAGTAGTTTTTTTTTTCCTATCGAAGAAGCTCTCCCCTTGGATAGTGGGATGGCATGCAAGGGGAATGAGGGTGCCATCCACCACCAGCCACACATCCCTCCATTCCGGCCCACCCTTTTCTTCCATCTTCCTCTTTGCATCTTCTCTCTCTGCAGATCCTTTAGCGGGTAGGCTGATGGCATTCATTAAGGCGGGTGTATCCAAAACAGCCTTCAGTACCCATGCAGTGCTGCGGACAACGTGGCCCTGGGAGACACCAAAGGTTTTGGAGATCTGCGCGAGCAAGGATGCGTTGCCCGAATGGCCCATTCGATAGAGGAATAGGATGAGCTGCTGATTTGGGGGAGCCTGGGGAACGTTGCTTCTGCTCTGGAAGACAGGATGACCTTCGATATGACTGAGAATGCGGGTGAATGTCCAGGGATATATGCGAACATCATCGCAGAAGATTTCCAGCCTTGAATGGTACCAGTGATGAAGGAGTAGATCGAAGCGGTCCGCCTGCTTCATAATGGGCTCTTTCTCTGCCACAAACCTCACTGACGTCAGATGCTTGAGATAAGAATTAACAGAAGAATACAGTCCATCTATGTTCTCTCCCATATCTTCATCAACCAGATGGATAAAGGACAAGTTGGCGGGTGAAGGCGAAGAGTTAGGATTGGGAGAGATGGGAAGCTTCGTCATCAATATGTCCAAGTCATTTGTTTCCTCTATGATTTCGGAGAGAGGGGAAGAGGAAGGCAAGGGACTGCTGGAGGGGAGTCAAATTGAATGGAGGTGAGCAATATCTTTGGCTGCATTGATGTCTGTGCTTTCTTCTTGTATGAGGAAATCGATTGCTTCGATGCATAGGAGTTCTCGATTGCTAGTGCGAGGCATGGCTGATGGGGATAATGATTGCTTCATTATAGTATTGTGTTAGAATCGATGGTCCGGAGGATGTAGTGCATTTAGTGATAAGATCGGAAGCAGCAGAACGGGTTGCATATAGCTTGTAGACAGAGATTTACCTAACTCCGAGGTCCAGAAATTGGTTTGAAATTATTAATGTCACCTAGGACTCCACTTGGGTCACTCACAGCTAAATCGCCGATTTTTCTAAAAATCAATTAGAAAAAAAATCGCACTGTGAGCTTCCCTAGTGCGTCTAGCTGGAGGCTTGGCGGGTCCGTTGGTCACAGATATGGTCGTCGGGTCGTTTTCCCTAGGTGGTCACATGTATCGAGTCGATGGTGTCCTGATGGACTTACACGGTACTTATGATGGTATCTTGGGATTGAACTTTTTCAAGCGGCACGGATTACTTGCGGAACCAAATTCCTTCATCTGGTTATTAGAGGTGGGCAGCATGAACGTGTCTGCGTTAGGCTTGCAGAAGTTAGGTGTGCCAGTTTCACATGCCGCCGCGAACCCAGTCCCCCCTACCGCCACAGTGTCATTCGCTGAAACTCGCCCCACTATTTCGCAGACCCATATGGCCGCAGAGTCCGACAGCCTGACAGATGTTTTATGCAAGCTTCAGACCGAGTTTCACGATGTTTTCTGTGACGACCTGGGTGATGTGCACAATTTCCCCACTATCTCCAAAACAAAGTCTGGTGTTTGCTTCGAAATTAACTTGAAACATGGTGCCACCCCCCATCACTCGCCACCTTATCGAGTACTGGAAGCCCTGCTTCCACGTTTCTGAGAGATGTTATTAGAACATCTGAATGCAGGATGTCTTTGATACTCTAGTTCCCCTTGGGCCTCCCCGGCATTCCTCATCTCCAAAGGTAATGGCAAATTCCGCATGGTCTGCGATTTCCATGCTCTGAACAATGTCACGGTCCCCGACATGTACCCTATGGGGAATGTCCAGGATATCCTCCACCGTGCTGCCAGGAAGGGCAAGATTTTCGCAAAACTCGACTGTAAGGATGCCTTTTTCCAAATGCTCATGAAGGAGGAGGACATCCCGAAAACCACTATCACCACTCCTCTCAGTCTCCTAGAGTGGGTGGTAATGCCTCAAGGGATCCGGAACGCGCCGGCCGCTCAACAGCATCGCATTAATGAGGCGTTACAAGGTTTAACTGGGGAATGTTGCGAGGCTTACGTGGACGATATCATCATCTGGGGGAAGGACATGAAAAGTCTACATGATAATATTGTGAGTGTTCTTTCTGCCTTATGTCAAAGTGGTCTTCGCTGCTTGCGAGGAATCCATGCGAGTCATACACCATTATTGTCTATCGTAAATATCTATTAACACATCCTCTATAGGACTCGATTCGATATTGCTTGCTGCAAATTGGCATTAAGGTCAGTTCTGTTACCTGGAGGCAGATTACCCATGAGCAATGCCATCTTTTCTATACATTGGTCAGTCTTCTTATAGCAGTAGTACAGACACACAGACACCATGCTCACCCTTTCACAGATGTCTGACTGACACCAGGATCTGTCCTCCCCTGGGAAATATTTTTCCCAATGGCCACTAGAAGTTTTATTAAAACAATGCCTAAGAAACAAAAATTATGTTATAAGAGCTGCTCCATGATTTAAAGTGAGTGTTTCATCATAAAGGCTCCTATTTAGTGCCCCTTCTTAGTCTTCAACCCATAAATACCAATTATAGGGTCCAGCTTGACTGCGTTGTGTAAATTTCGCATTTATCTATGCATATCTGGTGACCAATTGGTGCAGATAGAGGCGAGCGAAACAAACCCATTAGCTACTGGATTTAAATCCCAATAAGAGCTCAAAATAAGCCGTACTAGCTGCTCAAAATAACCACAGCAAGAAGCTTGAAACAAGCTTGTAATTGTTCTTGAAATGAGTCAGAAATTAAGCCACCTCAAGGCTCATTATAAGCGCCATATAGGGTCAAATCGAGCCAGTAAATCGAGTTGATTGGATCACTTTTCACTTAAAACAAGCTGGTGTGAATTTGGCTTGAAACAAGCTGCCGCAGGTCCCATAGTGTAGGCTCTCTTCTGACAGAAGGCTTACCTGGGCAGGGCATCAATATAATCTCTATATGTACTGTTCTGCCCAGTCAGCACTTCGTCAGGAGGAGAAGCAAGCATGAAAAACACCCATCAAACACTCTGGGAGACTGCAGCAATAAATAGGCTCTCTTCTGATGGATGGGGAAGAAGAGAAACCTCCAGAAGAATCTGCAGTCTATATGTCACTGGGTGTTTGGGATGGAGTGAGAAAAAAACAAGCATGGGAAAATGTCGATGCATGGCTGGGCCACATGGGTGCCATGCGAGTGACCTGGTCACAGCCAGAAGTCATGTGCGAGGAATTGCTTAGGGTGTTGACCAGGTTTGGGCATTGGCTGTGTATGAGAGATGGAAGCAAAAAAACAAAAAATAAAAAAATAAAAATTAAACCAGCACATGGTTGCAATCAATGAAACTAACTGTGCAAGGGCTCTGCCAGCTTGCTAAAAGCCTTACAGGGACTAGTTCAGATGGACGAGGTTCAGGAGAGGACAGGACAGGCTCTTAAACCTAATCTCGAGGCTTAACTTCAGACTGGAGAGAAGCAAACAAGATCCCAAATGCATATGCTGATTATGTCCTATCAGCGACTAGTAAAGGAGACAAGACTCTCTAGGCACAGGTATGCCTCACTGCGTTCAGAGGGCATTCGAGGAAGATGGGCATTCGTGGTGTATGTCTAGAGGGTGTTTGGAAAGCATTCAAGGAGGCGTGGTGATAGTTATAGTTGTATCTGGATACATGAAACTAGCACAGGTTGAATGCATATGTTTCACTTTGGAAGAGAAAACTATAACTATCTACCAATATATATATATATATATATGCATGTATGTATAAGGAAACAAACAGAAGTCCATCAAAAAAGGAGGCAGAGATCTGGCGGAGTCCGCTGCCGCATTTCGGCAGCAATTGCTGGTTGTCATGATATTATGCAAGAGTCGCACTTTCTGGCATCTGCAACCGGGCGACAGACTGACATTCCACCTTGTCTCCGGTGTAACCAAACACCTCCACCTCAGACGACCGTGATTTACCGACTGACTCTTGAAAAGTCAGCAAAATATCTTTGGCTTGCCTCTTCTTTCTTTTCACCTGGTCAGCATTTTCCTCTTCTTCCCCGACACTTGGTCAGTGTTCTTCATCCCCTCTGGTCCGACAGCCCCATTCCCACCATGAGTTAGCAACATCTTTATCCCGAGAGAGATGAGTAAGCAGAAAGAAGGAAAGGTATATAAGAAGATAGTCTTTCGTAATTTTCATAGTCCTTAGAAATCAATACTGTTGTCCTTTCTCACTACCTTGCCTCCGAGCATTCTTTTCTTTTAAGTCGCTTCAGTCAGCCCTTAGTCCAGCTCCTGCTCCTTCAGGCCCTGGCTATTCCTCCCTCTAAGTCCAGCTTCTGTTCCGTCAGCCTGGCAATTCTTCCGTCCGACTCTGCTAGGCGTGAATCCTTCACTTTCATTCGTCGAGTTCTACATCATCTGAGTTGAGCGCCAGGCAGCTACGCTGACTGACGTGATGCCCGTGACACTGGTTCTATGCATGGGAATAAATATCATGCATAGGACAAAGGCCGGACAGAGCCCAATGCCATGTTTCAGAATCAAATGGCAGCTACCAACATCATCTGATGCATAGCAATAAATGTTGAACTGGTCTGGTCTTTACTTAGCACCTTCGTACAAACAGTCTCGTAGAGCAGTGTACTAGATAGTGATGAGAAAGACCAGAAAGTTACAAAAAGGAATATTAATAATGGTATAGAGTCTGACTGAAAAAAGACCACATAGTCATCTATCTAATTAAGAAGCTAGACTAATGAACTCTGTCAATAAATCCTACCATATGTTGAGAATGAGTGGTGGTAAGGGCTCTGCACTTACAACCTCCGAGAGAAGAACTGGACCTCCAGCTGGACCCCAAAGGATATAAATAGATTTCTGTAGAAGTATATAAAGGGGAGTTCTATCCTTGATCTTGATCTTCTTCCCCTTGAAGATCAATATCCATAAGTTACTTTGCAAAAGGTCCTGGAGCTTCCCTTGCTTGCTCTTGTCTTATCTGGAACCACCTTCAACATAAACTTACCTCACTAGTATATACACTTACCTGATCTTCCCAAGCACATATACTTTCATACTATACCATATGCCAACAGACAAGTGTCGAGAGGTATATCTTACATATCTCATCGCTTAGTTAAACTATGGCTTTCCATCTCATCTCCAAGGCCAGACCTTGTGCGGGATGAGTCATAACAGCAGCTGAGCTTGGTGGGAGCCAACTGAAGCAGAGTACTGGTCCTTCAGCTCGGTCCAGAGGCCCAAACTATCAGCAGTACTGACACACAGGGATTCGGTAGACAAGAGTGACTGTACTTCCAAAGAGAGGGATTTCAGAATAAGCACATATGCTTGCCTAGATCGTTTGTATTTGGCTTTGTCATTGGTGGCCGATCTGTCAGTCAGAGTGACTGGGTTCATGATCTCTAAACCCTTGAGGATCAGGGTAGTCTGTGACGGAGTTAGTCTGCTTCTTAATTAGATAGATGACTACATGGTCTTTTTTCGGTCAGACTCTATATCATATATTATTTTTCCCTTTTGTAACTTTCTGGTCTTTCTCATCACTACTTGTACACTGCTCTCCGAGTCTGTTTGTACGAAGGTGCTTAGTGAAGACCAGGTATGTATCACTATCTTGTACACTGCTCTCTGAGCCTGTTTGTATGAAGGTGCTGAGTAAAGACCAGTTCAACAGTCTGGATCGACCATTCTCATTCTGCATAGTTGCTCAAACCAGTCAGGATAACAACCTTGCTGAAGGATTGATAATCTGCATCTGCAATGGACACTGTATGACTAAGTAATCAAAGTGAGGGTCTTGTTCAAGTTTGGTTTAGGTTAAAGACTTTCAAATTGTACTCAGCAGCTGCAGGACAAGTTTGCTCTATGCACTAGGTGCAGGGGCTTGTCACTGGGGGGAACCAGATTCTGACACCATACACAAGAGGTAATATGGGACCTGTGGCACTGCAGTATCCAGGAGTTTACAGTAAATTTGTTGAAACAGGAAGGTTATAGCAAGACCTCCTGTGAAGTGTATTCACACCGCACTATGGGACCTGTGGCAGCTTAATTTAAACTTTTCTATCCCTTTTTCGGCTTTTTTTGACAATCATGGCTCGTTTTAAGTCTTTTTGAGGCTTGGGTTTTATAAGACCATTTCAGGCTTGGGCTGGCAATCTGATTTAGGGCTTGTTTCAAGCCTTTATTTACAACTTGCATATACATCATCATTTTCTGTCTCAAAAGACTTGTACTGACTAAATATCATGCATCATGGCATGCATAGAGATGCATTCTCATTTTTCACCCCCAGCCTCTACAACAACATGCTGCTACATACCTTTCATCCAGTTTACCATACACCAAAGACATGTGGCTGTAGGGTGTGCCCCTGTCAATTATATAGGTGGTGCTGGGCTTTGAGATACAGTACTCTTAACCCTTCCAACCAGTTGATTGACATTGCGTACACTATCGGATAATGAGACAATGAGCTGGTGAATAGAAATCCCCATGAAAACAGAACTTACATCGAGGACCTGCTTCCCTCTTTTCTCTGCTGACAGCCTGCTCATCCCACGATTCCATATCCTCCCTTCTCTCTCCCACATCTGGATTGGACTGTGCATCCCCTAATTCTTCCTCTGACTCAGTGCCATGCTCTCTGGAAACAGATGGTGCTGCTGAATCATCTACATTGTCTGACGCTGAAATTTGGCACCACACTCTGGAAAGACTGTTGTTGATGAATGTCTGAAAAGCAGGATTGGACAATGAAGCTGGGGAATGGTCGACAAAGATGCCACTCTGGGGTGTGGAAATGTCAGTGTGTGTTGGCTGAAGACTCACCTCAGACATTTCCACATCTCTGTCCCCTTGTGCTCCACCATTAATTCCCTCTGCTTCTACTGGCATGATGGGATTGTTACTGGCATCCCCTTCTTGTGCTTCTTGTAGAGTCCTCATCTTCTCATGGCGTCTGGTTCGAGTGGCTACAGTAACTCGTCAGTCACAGTATGACAGTGTACAGTCACATTCGACGATGCATGCTTTGTAGTCTGTTGTGGGCATGTTTCTTGCAATAGCTGGTTGAAAGAGTGGACAAAGAGAAACTAAGATGGTTGGATGATAGCAACAATGTATAATAGAAGACAATGATATGACAAAAGATTAAATTTGGTGCATTCATCTCATGTGACTGATTTTTGGCAGTGGTGCTTAATTACACTGTAATTGTAACAAGGTCAACCTCATCTCTCTTCTTTCAAAGTGCTTCCATGGAATCTATTTCTTCCTCTTTCTTTTAAGATTCCCCTCACCACTTCATCAACCAGAAAAATGTCATCAGGGACATAACGCATCCTCACTATAGGTCACAGGAGATGCTGTGGTGAGGGAAGTGCAGGGATGATATCATATGAGATCAGAGTAGGGTTTTGGAGCAGAAGCGCAGCAGCATAGATAGAGTGGCAAATAATGCAGTGAGTACATGTAGTACTTATATAAGAAGTCCATGGTCCTGGCTTTACAGTGTGATGCCAGAAAGTTCAACACAAAATCTCACAAAATCTTTCACAATCTCACTTTCTATTTCTAGTCATTCGACCTACAATGCCCTGCCCAACCAGGTCCAACATTTGTCCTGTCTCACCAACACCATCCAGTCCTCTTCTTGCATCTTCATTGAATAGTGGACAGAGAAGTGGTGGCCAAAGAGGTGTAAACTGCTTTGTACTGTATTCTATAGGGGAGTCTCACTCAGTGCAATCCTCTCAAACCCATCTTGATGTCCCCTCCCTTCCTCATCCTAGGAGGACTGGGAGTGACCAAAGCTGATCGATGGACTGTTGGCTGAATCCCAGGAATATCAGCAATCCCAGAGAACAGGTATGATACATCTTCTGTTCCTTCCTATTCCCCTTGTTGTTGACTAGGTTGCTCATGCATTGACTCCTGTCTCTTGCAGCTGATGTCAACGGCGTCCCTGCTGCCTCCTCCTTCCACAACAATGCCTCTTTCTCTCCTGCTTGAACCTCTCCCTCTTCACCAGAGGTATTCCCCCCCCCTGGGGCTCTTCATTTGGACCCTGACATCTCCTACCCCATCTCAGATCCCAAATCCTCTGTGCCGCTTAGAGCAGTAGAGCAGTAAGGGGACTGGGGCATGGGGTGAATGACAATCTTTGGAGGAAGATTCTAGTGAGTAGCAATTGATATTTCATTGGAGAAGCTTGTGCTCTTCCTCCTAGCGGATGTCTCAATTGTGTTTTTGTATATTGTACTTTAATGATTCTATTTTTTGTATTTTTATGATTTGATGCATGTAATTTGACCAACCAAACCAAGGGTTAGCTACAGGCTCATTTCAAGCTGCTAAAGGGATCAGAACAACCCATCTCTCAGATAAAAACAATACTGAAAATGGCTTAAAAGCAGCAGTTATAAGGATGAAAAGAAGCTGCTAAAAGGATCAGAATAACCCATCTCATGGGTAAAAATAATGCTGAAAATGGGTTAAAACAAGCTGCTAAAAGGATCAGAATAACCCATCCCAAGGATAAAAATAAAGCTGAAAATGGCTTAAAACAAGCTGCTAAACAGGTCAGAACAACCCATCCCAGGATAAAAAATAAG
>NC_009183.1:526549-536549 GCF_000149385.1 Cryptococcus deneoformans B-3501A
TGGAAGTATGAACTCTTCTTAGACTTGATTTCGTTTAGTCTCTACCACGGGAACAAGCCTAGCCATCTCCATGTTTGTTCGGCTCAGGTGCATTCAGTCTTTCACTTCGGTCTAATTATCGAGATGATGGGGCCCATTTGGGTATCGTGGCAGTTTGCAATGGAACGTTATTGTGGTGATCTTGGCCGAAATCTAAGGAATATGCGACACCCTTATGCTAGCATGTCCCAGCGGATTTTGGCCAAGAGTCATCTACAACACATTGCGAACAAATACGACCTTCACTGGGGAGGTAGAGGAAGGGTGAGCGATGATGAAGCCCCTAAGCGGTATGAGACGGTCTTGCCGTCATGTAAGTCCAAGTCATATCATATAGCGCTTGATGTATAATTGATGCCTGCTCAGATGCGCATTATGCTTTGTCCTCCCCGACCAATGACGCCCAAGGTGTCATCCGACACAACCTGATGAATAAGCTCATCAACACGATGACCACCCAACACGATATCCCACCGACTGTTGAGCTTAGAGCTTTAGTGTCAAAGGGAAAGTTGAGGGTGTGGAACCGTGTTCGAGTGTTGAATGGTGGCGATTCCATTCGTGTGTCGAGGATGGATACAGCTGAGGAGGACAGAAGGTGTGCCTCCTTTGTCTCGGTGAGTTAGACTCTATTTAGTCTGAAGAGAACTTTAGAAATTGATGATGAAATGTTGGTTGTAGTATATGGTGTCTATCGACCGGAATAGGCGCCATCCAACCAGGCATGTCGAGTTCGAGGACCACCTATGTTATGGTGAGCTCCTGAACTTGATCACCATTGACCTCCCCCATCACCCGAAATCCTCCGACACCCCTCCTGTTACTCTCGCCTTCGCCCACATCAAACCAGCGGTGTCACATAAGCACCGTATTGGCAACCATGAATGGAGCTATTATAAAGAGTACCAGGCGGAGGAGATGGTGGATCTGGCCTCTGTCAATGAACTGGTTGGAAGGGTTAAGAGTATCTCAAAACCTGGCACGACCTATATAATTGACAGGGGCACGCCCTACAGCCGCGTGTCTTTGGTGTAAGTGTAAATGGGCGGCTAAAGCGTTAGCTGGGGTTATTGAGTGGAGGATGGGTGTGGCAGGCCCCGTGCAGTTGAGTGTCTGTCCCCGGTCCATCGTTCAACTGAGTCTGTCTTTGTGTCTAGCTTCCATCATCTTCCATCATCTTCATCTTCATCTTCATCTTCATCATCATCATCATCTTCAAATTCATTTCATCTTCACCCTTGTCACTTATATTCCTACCTACCGACTTGCTTTCCTGTAGCTACCCACCATCCCTTCCCTGTTACTATTTACTTTACCTCTGTCACGGCCACTCTCTTCTTTCGCCTCTGTTCCGATTTACCTCAGTTTTGTCACGGCTCTTCTATATTTTTTCTTCATTTGTCGTTCTCTCTTCTAGCCTCTTCTTTGTTTAGTTTCTCGTAGTTTGGGCTCCTTTTTAGAGCGAATGTCTCTATGCATGATGTTCCTAGCGCTGGGTGGGATCCGGGGGTGGAAAAGACCACAGCAGACGAAGAAGGAAATAAATGAGAATGCATCTCTATGCCATGATGCCATACGTAATATTTGGTCAGTAGTACAAGTCTTTTGAGACAAAAAATGATGACGTATATGCAAGTTGTAAATAAAGGCTTGAAACAAGCCCTAAATCGGATTGCCAGCCCAAGCCCGAAATGGTCTTATAAAACGCAAGCCTCAAAAAGGCTTAAAACGAGCCACAATTGTCAAAATAAGCCGAAAAAGGGATAGAAAAGTTTAAATTAAGCCGCCGCGGGTCCCATAGTGTAAGACAGAGTCCAAGGAGGTAGGCTTGGATATCAAAACTCCAATCACTATAATTGTCTTCCCCCATAAGTGGAGAAATCTTGGCCAAGGCCATTACTTCCTTGGACTCAGACATATTGTTTCTGCTAGAGAACTGGATGAATTTTTATGCTGGTCTGGAGTAATTCAGGGATGGGAGTCAAGGCTCATAACCTGTTGGTATTCACTCAGCACCTTCGTACAAACAGTCTCAGAGAGCAGTGTACAAGATAGTGATGAGGAAAGACCAGAAAGCTACAAACAAAAGAGAAAAAATAAAGTACAGTATAGAATCTGAATGAAAATACACATAGCCATCTATCTAAATGGCAGCTAGACTAACTCCATCAAATACTGCAGTGAAGTACACAATACTGCTGAACATCTCAGGGTCCTGCATGTGACAGGACCTACACATAACTTCTGTGTCCTTCCTTATGCACTGTGCTGGCCCATGACAGTTGCAAAACTAGTCAAGTTTTACTAGGCATTGTTCTTGTCTCAGCAAAACAAAAATAAAATTCTCTGCATCTATGTCAGACAAATTTGAAGAACTTCTTTCTGCCTTACTTACTTTCTGAAAAATCAGGAATTTTTCTGCACCTATTTTCCTCTAGCCCTTGCCCTTGCAGGCCAGAACAAATCAGCTCTTCAATAGCTTGTGCAATTTGAACAGCCGTCGATCAAGGTGCTATGGTCAAGAGTATTAGATTAGATAAGTTGATGACAAGATTCTGAAATCACAGATCATAGAAAAGTTCAAACTCACATGTAACTGTCCACATAAGACATCATGCCTTTCTTGCAGCTGTTGATGTGAAGCTCCTGTTTCAATCAATACCATACCAGGATCAGATAACAAACTAATACAGGATGTGTCTTTGGTGAATGATTTTGTTTTCACCTTGCCTCTGGCAACTGGAGTCAGACAAGGACTGGTAGAATGGGCTGATTGTGAATTATACCTCATCATATGCTTTTTGGCACTCATTTGTACACAATGTAAGAGCTCTTGAAAAACTTGTTTTTTTGTGCTGTGAGTAGAGGGCAATAATGGTGCAGGTGGTCGATTCATGATGTCTGGAGTGAATGGGCATGTTGTAAGTTTATTTCGAATTGGGGTCATAAAAGCATCATTTCCAGAAGAATTATCTGCTGCTGAGATGACTTCAAGGCTTTTTGGGTCAGGATGGAATGACCAGCCAACCCATTGGGACCAGACAGGAGGGGCAGAAGAAGATGGTGAGACTGGAGTAAGGTGGACTGAGGAGATGTCTGAGTAGTCAAAGAAATGGTTGAGAGTGAACTCGTCTTCCTGGATTGATTGTTGAAAGTTTGTCTGAAGTTGCTCATTGCCAAGCATATCAGGTAATACCAATGGTGAATAAAAAAATTCTATGACAGAGGATTAGCTTCCACATTGCAATGTATGAGATAAGTTAGTTACTGGGAAAATTATCAATCCAGCCTATAGGTTGGAAGAATGGGGATTTTTGTATCATTGTAGCAGTTGACAATCTTTTGACTGGTACATTGATCAAACTAGAGCATCAGCACCAATCATGTGATTACAAGCTTACCCTTTTAGAAGCAAAACTAATTCTGATGACAGATAAGTAGGAAATGACAAATCATCACTCTGAAAATGGAGTTCACAATGGTTAGTAAGCTGTGGTAGATCTGAGCTGAAAACAGACAAGCTACCCACTCTGAATGTGATAAGTTTTTCATATGTTTCATGGATTGTCTCAGCAAAGAAAGGAGGCTTCCCTGTTGCCATCTCATACAGAGTGGACCCTAAACTCCACCAATCAATGCTGGCGCTGTATCCTTTCTTTTCTGAATGCTGAAGTATATGGCTGCCAGATGTTTGATGCACTTGTTTTGATTCAATCACAGCTTGTTCAGCTAAGATCAGTACCTCAGGTGCAAGGTAATCTGGTGTCCCAACTGGCTGGACACAGAACTGCCAAGGGACACAAGGTGTTTCATCAGGAAAAGTGAAGTAGAGTGGGGCTGCTGAGCCAAAGTCAGTGATTTGTAGATGATGATCTGATTTAATTAAAAAATTGTGTGGTTTGATGTCACTAAGTAGAGCAGGAATTAACAAATGTCATGCTAAGCAGGAAATTTAACTGACCGGTGCACTATGTTATGGTTATGAAGCCACCCGATAGCACTGACCATCTGAGCTCCCCACCACTGGATTTCTCCTTCAAGCATGCGCCCAGCGTACTTGGTATCAGAGAAGAGGGCACACATCCGATTCCACAGAGAACCACATTCAGCATAGGTAGTGATAAGATGAAGAGATAGCTCTGTCTGGAATGCTGCAACCAGATTTGGACATGGTGACAAAGAGGATGAATTGGAAAGCCTATGAACATGGCGTTCCAGCGATAAAGACAGCTGCTGTATCCTCTATCAGTCTCAATTCATTTCCACATCCATTTTCTTCGGCTCACTCGTCCAGCACGTTTAGCCACAGTCTTTTCGATGGTTTTCATAGCAAACACTTGCCCGCTCATCTTAAATCTCACGGCTTCCACCTATATAAATTTCAGAATAAAGTTGTCTGTGAGAACACGGTACACTCACTACCCCAAACTGTCCATCGCCTAAACAGCCTATAACGTCGAAATCATCATGTTTGAGGCGATTACGCTCAAGTATATTGAAAGCTAGACGATCAACTCACTGACAAACATAAAAAGATGTGATACTCACTGACAGAATCTAAACACGATGTTTCACCATTCCAGTTGCGAAGCAGCACAGTGTCCAATACCGCCGCTTTCTCGTCTTCGGCAAGGCAGATGCCTGATTCTCCGTCAACAATGAAGGCATTGTCGTAAGCCAGTGCCGTATGGCTGTCGAGCAAGTCGCATAAGATACGATATCGGACACTGTAAGGAGCAGACTCCATGGTATCCCGTTTTAATTTTTTGGGGATATGTTCTTTGGTTCACAGGTCTAGGATTATATATGACAAATGAAGCAGAAAATAGTTGCCGACATTACTCACAACTAAGTTCACAATTAATCCTTCTTTCAATTTATTTAGTAGACAGGCCCACCGGACGTGTTGTGCGAGCTTACATACGCTACCCGTAGTGAGAGCCACTCTGTTACGTAATCACATATGCATAATAGGGCTATAGGGGCTATCATGTTTGTACACCTCGACGCGCGTTCGTCATCTTCCAGCAGGACCGCTATCTCTCCTTCCTCGGCCTGTCTTTCTATTTTTGACAGTATATGAAGTCTTAACTTGACAATTTTACTCCCTCATTTTACTCTAATTCAACTTTGACATAAACTCTAGCATTCCATACGTCTTCAAACTGAAAAGCCCTCTTAGCGGTGAGGCGTGACATGGAAACATCTTCATCTCTTCAGCGCCTCAAGGTAGCGGATTTACGGTCCAAATGCAAAGAGGTTTGAATCATAACGTTTCCTTCACGGCCTTTTTCTGCGTATAGTGACTTATAACTACTCTAGCTCAAACTAGCCAACTATTCAAAACTTCCGAAACCTCAACTAATTCAGCATATACTTGAAGCTCAAAATCTCGCCTCGTCAACAAGCTTCACATCAGTGACAAGTTATATTACTGAAGAACAAGACAACCATTTTCGATCCAGAGCTGAAGCTTTTAAGCCCATCAGTCAGGAATCGACAAAACACCTCAAAGTCACATTCGATATAACTCAGCATGACCAAGCACATTGCCTGTTGGATCCAGTCCCTGGAGATTCTTCACACTTGACAGCAAGCACGAATCAAAAGCGTCTTCCTTCAGGAGGTCGATTGCAGCAGCAAGCCGCAAAATCCGTATCGTTAAAAGTAGCATCGAATTCCGTAGGACTACCATCATTTCCAAACGCCTTTACTAAAACAAATTCCGAACCTCACTCACCTGGTTTAGCAGCCATGAACAAGAGCATGCTTCTATCGCCTAGCATGCCAAATGCTCGTCACATTAGCGCATTCACATCTTCGCAATCAGGTTCATATACTGCTTTAGTAAGAAAAAAGAAGCTCCAGGGGACAAATCCAGCACATCATGTAACGCCTATCATTGCAGCAAGCTTGTCCTCATCGGCATCAATGACCATACCTTGCCCTCTGCCTATAACGCCTGCTAAACGAGTGACTCAGATGGAAAACCATTTCCTGAACACCTTATTCATAAGCCTCAATCGTTATCGCACAGATCCCATCCTAAGTCCGCCTTTCCCTTCATCTATCCGCAGAAAAACACACAGAATCGACCCAACCACTCATCTTGCTTTTCAGGGTATACATCCTTCACTCTATACGTCCGCCAATGAGCTTGCATTCCACGTTTCTGTCCGATTCTGGGTATTCCGAATTCACACACAGATGCTGCAAGGCTGTAGCGAAGCCTGGAGCGTGTTAGGCGCTGCTTCGGGGCTGATGACAGCCGATTTATGTAGGTGGCCTACAGTCACAGAATGCAGAAGGGTATCTCAAGATATATGGTTGGTTCGGACCGAAGCGAATGGTTTAGATTCGCTTTACGACCATACAAGCAAAGTATCCATTACTTCATCTAATGGAGATATGATCCAACAAACTTATCTGGTATTGGAGGCGACCGGCGAAGTTGTCGCTGAAAGTAGCAGTCCCCAACAAGACACTCACGTAATTGAAGGATGTGCCGTTCGACCTGATTGGTTCTTCTACATTCAGAATACAACAAGCTTAGGCGTTGGGTCCTCTGTCTTCCGTTATGTGAAAACTAAGGATGATCATGAGTATCCTCAAGGCATCTCCAAATGCTGGCGACAGCAAGTTATGAAGAAAGGAGATTCGAAAAGTGTGCTAGATGTGGCAGAACGAGCTGTTCTGACAAGCTGTTCTTTAAACAGGTGAGGGCGGCACATCATAAGCCCAGTACCCGTAAGTATGTATGACTAACCGCTGGTCCGCAGTATAAGCGGTCGGAAAATGACGATTGTAGACATGGATGCTGAACAACGAGGCTATTGTAGCACAGTTTTAACACCTTCAGGTAACTTAGAGGCCGTCTCGCTGTATTTACCACAGTGAGTGAAATTGAGAACCACCCGATCAGCCGTTCATGATTAGAGAGCAACATGTGATGTCGGTACACATCCCACTTGATTCTTATCATCCCAATCTCGCTTTTGTCCATCGACGATCGGGCATCACAGAATACGTGTTGAAGGATACGGGCCAAGTAGTCGGTGACGAGAACTGCGGCATTTCACCGTTATGGCAAGGACTGTTGGGATGTAACGATCGAGGTGATAAAGACGACGGACGGATGGAGGAGTTTTGGAAAGACTGGGAAACCAGACTATGGATGTGAATATGTATGCATATGTAAATACTACTTTTTCTTGACCTCTTTGAGTCGAATGGTTTCGCCGCCCACAAAGATACCCTGCCAAGTTAGCGACGTAAACAATAAGCAGACTCACTTTTCCACGATAAGGCTCCGGCTTTCTCCATTGACGGATCGTAGCAGCAAACTGACCCAGTTTCTGCTTATCTGTCCCGCTTAACATGATTTTGGTTGGTTCGGGCACTGTGACCTTGATTTGGGGAGGTATATCGATAAGGACGGGATGGGCAAAGCCCAGCTTGATATTAAGACGTTCGCGGGGGAGAGCATCCGTCGGTAGAGAAGACGTCTGTTTAGCGAGGTCTATAAAGACTTGAGGAATAGGTTCAATGGCCGCTCGATAACCAACGCCCACCAGTTTAACTTCAAGGTTAAAGCCAGCTGAGACACCCGTAACCGCGTTACTAATGAGCGTACGTGTAAGACCCCAAACGCTTCGTTGAGTTTTGACGGCCGGATCATGAACAGAGATAGTGAGAGTGGATGCTGAGGGGGTGGGTGGGGTAAGAATCACTGATGGGGATATAGGCAATGTAGTGGATCCTAAGGGACCGGACACAGTGAAGACGCGATGCGCTTCGGGGGAGCCGGGATGGACATGAGGGGGGACAGAGGACGCTGGAAGAGCAAGGACGACTGATGGCGGGATGGGGATGGGGACCTTGCCGACCTGGGACCTGCGGACCGCGGAGGAGTGGATTTGGCGTGCTAGTGAGACAACGGGTCTGGCAGTCATGGAGTGCGAGTCGTGATTTGGTGTTTTTCAGTATTTGAATCGCAAAAAAAGGCCCAGCGAAACCAACCACCCGCACGAAACAGGGAATGGGACAATTACGTAACATAGTTTCTCGGTCGCATTCAGTCCCCATGCTCAATTCCGACGCACTCTTCCACTTAGACAGATCATCCAAACATCCAACCGCCGAAATGGGTAAAAAGAAGAGATCCCAGGTCTTTGTGGGTATATTGTATTGACCATCCAGAGATGACGCTGACGAGCTATACTCAGGTCCTTAAGCCATGGTGTTGGTACTGTGAACGAGAGTTTGAGGATGACAAAGGTTGGTCGGCACCAGATGCTTTCCATAAAATGAGCTAAGCCACGAATAGTCCTTCTGCAACATCAAAAATCCAAGCACTTCAAGTGTCAGCTTTGTCCCAGAAAACTGAACGTAAGTGTCGCCCTAGAATTCAAATGCTGACAATATTCAGACGGCTGGTGGTTTGATGGTACATAGTCAGCAAGTGCACAAATGTGATCCCGAACCGTGAGTTATGCACGAATGTTGAGCGCCACGTCTAACTTATGACAGACTCACAAACACGCTTCCCGGTCGGGATGGTTATGATATTGAAATTTTCGGTATGGAGGGCGTGCCTGCGAATGCACAGGCAGAATGGAAGGCAAGGAAAGAAGCCGAGGCCGGAACAGCTTTGCTTGCGGCTGCCGCTGCTGCCAAGCGTCCGCGAAACTCTTACAATGTCATTCCAGAGGCAGATTTGCGAGCTGCCTTGGCCCAACACAAGGTCTTGATGGCGGCAAGGAACAAAGCTGCTCCTGCTACCCCTTTTCCACCGTTTATGGGCGCTCCTCCTCCCTTCCCCCCAGGGTAAGATTTTTATTTAAATGCGTTGAATTAGCTCATTCATGTTATGGTCATCTAGTTTCCCACCTGCTGGGGCGCCGCCTTTTGCTGGGATGCCACCCCCTTTGCCTCCAGGCGCCATACCCCCTTTTGCGTAGGTTTCTTTTAGTCACGATTACGCTGACGACCACAGTCCTCCTGGTGTACGCCCTCCATTCCCTCCCCCTGGGCCATCTCCGTTTACTTCCGCTGGCAATGCGCCAGATGGTCTGGTATCCACACCCACATTCAGTTCTGTGAACCCTCCTAATTTCGTTCCTTCAACGAGTGGTTCAGGTCTTGCTGAGACCAATGTGTTGCCGAGTAAAGATGGCGTTATTTGGCCGGATACTGCAGCATCTCCGGTGAGTCCACAGCCCATATAGCTTATGCTGACAATGTAGTACGAAAAACGAGCCCAACAACCGCGATATAGATATGCGTCGCCCGCTCATCGGGTTGAGGAAGAGGATGGCAGTGCCGCTGGGAGAAAGAGAAAGGCTGCTGCCGATTTTTTGTAACCCTCATGAAAGGCCACACCGGCTTCGGACTAATTAAGAAGAGTCTGGGGTCTATTGTGCTTTTAGCCTTGGATTTCTGCCATGTAACCGTACTACACAATTCATATAACCCATGCTGCATAATCAATTTAAAAACCAGACACTTAGCCCAAGTTGTCTTTAATCCATCATATCTTCATTTGTCCATTCCTCCACAACATCATAAAGTTCCCTTGCGAGACGATGCTGAATCTGTGATGACGACTCGGACTAAAGAATCAGCTCAGTGGCTAGGCTGGGATACTTACCTCTGTGGCAGGAACTGCGCGGACAAAGATATAGCGCCTACCCATCATGATTCGGCCGACTGGAGCATCTAGCGAATCCTTTCCACCGGCGAAAAAACCACCAGTCTCATTAAGAATTATGGCTGCCGCCTATATATTTAGCATGAGTCTCCTGTGAAGAACTTACGCAAACATCCCAGGGATAACATCCTGCGTCCCTTTTGATTTAGCTCTTACTCGATAGGGTTGGACTTACCAATAGATGTCCAGTTGTCCAGCTGCCACAGCTACAGCATTACAAGCGGTAGATCCGGTAGCTGTTGAGATCGCGGT
>NC_009183.1:541549-554049 GCF_000149385.1 Cryptococcus deneoformans B-3501A
TCTGCTGCTTTTCAGACTGGACGAAGCGCACCTGACTCTAACTTTTTATCTGCGCCTAGCAAGGAAGAGCATATGATCTTTCGAGGACCCACTTTATTTCATTCCCCCGTATCCTCATCATCCATGATTCCTATAATCCCAGAACCTCAACCAGGAACTAAGGCAGCAGATTTTAGAATGGGATTCCAGACCGGTCGCGGTACCTCTGTCGCGGAGCCTTCTTCTTCGGCGAAACGAAAGGCACTCAGTATGTTCGCCGAAATCGAATCAACGGCGGACTATTTATTAGATATCTCTAGCGCGCCTGATAACCCTCAATCAGGAGTGCCATCAAGTTTCCGTCTGGCATCTGGGAAGTCGGCGCCTACGCCAAATCGTTCCAGTGTCGCAAAAGTGATGCCTTTATTCGAAGATATCAAGTCCAGTTCCTCGCCTCGATCTATGCCCTCACGACCATTGCGATCAAGCGTTCAACATCAGCTTCCAACTTCTCAGCCCTCCACGCCGCTCAGAAAACCCCTCACAACTACCACGAACACATATTCGGGCAAGACTAAGAGCAACGCTATTAAAACTCCCGCTACTGGTCCTCGAAGAATAGGCCTTGGGGTGACATCTACAGCCCCGCGGTCAAGGCCCAAGTTCGTAACCCCATTTCGGACTACTGCTATCCCGACCAAAGGATCCATAACTCCCAATTTACAAATTCAAACGAGCCTATACAATCCTGTCTTCGATTTGACGAGTGAGTCACTGTATTTACAGGCTTATGCTCATCCCGTAGTGCCGTCACAACGATTATCCTTGAAGCAATATCATCTACATCCCCAGTACAACACATACGAAGAACTAGCAGAAATGGGAATGTGAGTGAGTTACAATGTGTGAAGTTATTTAACTGATTTATAGCAGCCCGGATGACATTTGTGCGATATCTCCTGCAACAGCTCAATATTACCGATTCATATCCAACGACAATACCCATGTTGGCACAGGTGAAGCCTTAGCGATGATGCGTCGATGTGGCTGTGCGCTCGCCACCGCAGAATGGATTAAAAATCATTGGGCGCAAATATTATGGAAATTGGCTGGTGAAGTTCAGGCGAGGCCGGATTTGCTTACGGAAAAATGGTCGTGGGAAGAAGTTATATCACAGCTTAAATATCGGTGAGTAGTGCTCTTAATATGTAGCAGCTGACAGCTAGATATGAGCGTGAGTTTGGTGTCGCACAACGGCCACTTGTTAGACGAATACTGGAGCGTGATTCATCCCCGAGCTTGCCCATGGTGCTGCTCGTATCTAAAATCCATTCAACCGATGGGAAAGACGGTTCTATTGGTTTCCTTGAGTTGACTGACGGGTGGTACTGCATCAATGCGCAAATTGATGACTGCCTCAAGCGCGCAGTAGATAAGGGAAAGATTGTCGTTGGACGCAAACTCGCTATCACAGGGGCAAAAGTATGTTTAATAAGCTTTACTGTGCTGACTTGTTAGTTACAATCAAGTAGCGAGGAAGCCGATGTTTTTGAAGCTCATAAGACATGTCGGCTTGTCCTCTCAGGTAACTCTACGTCTTTGGCCAGGTGGCATGCCCGATTAGGCATGCAATCCCAACCATACGTTTCTGGCCTATCAAGTCTGTCAGTCGATGGTGGGGTAATAACTTTAATGGACATTGTAATTGAACGGCTTTTCCCCATTGCTTTCACGAATGGTGATCGCAATATAAAAGAGTCGCCATGGAATGAAGAGGAGGAGAAAAGACGCCAGGACAAATGGAAGGTATGTATCACCTATGTAAGTTGTCGTTAATACCTAGGAACGATATTGGTCGGAGCGGACAAGACTCATGGAGAGGAAAGAAAAAGAAGTCGAAAAACTGAGGGAACTCGGGACGCTTTTGTCTCAATACGCTGTTGAAGCAAGTCTCGCTGAGTGTGAGTCTCCTCCTCTTTCATTTAATCCTGTTGTAAGTTATCTGAGCCGTTCGTATCTATAGGGCAAGAAGAATCATCTGATACTATGGAAAATGAGTTCGAAGAACTGCTTCATGCCAAAGATCTTCCGCTCAGAGTGAGAAATTTTTCATCGATTCAAATTTCACATCTCGCACATTATGCTCAGCTACGTCTGAGTAGCGAGATGGAAGAATTGAGGATAGAAGTTGAGGCAGAATTAGAGGTAGGTATACGCAAACCGAAAAGGCGTCTACTGATCGCCACAGACGATATGTCCCCCTCGTGACGTTCGAGACTTCCGAATGGTTAGATTCAAAGACGGCCAAGAGGGACATCGAGAGGCGTTTCGTAAGGGCATGTTGAGTGTGTGGGATGCCAGCGCTTTAGGGTCGACCACACTGAAAGAAGGAAAGCGCTACCTTGTGAGTAGGGATTGTTTTACATGATGAGTAGTGTGCTTACCTTATCTTTTACAAGGTGTCAAACTTGGTTCCAGGAAAAAGTGGAGATTGGAGAGTCGGTCGACGGCAATCTAGTATGGCAGAAGTCTATCTACATACTCGAAGAGACACCCGCTGGGTCGCGTTGTAGTGCCAGCCTTCTCATTTAAGAATTCTTTCTGCGACATTTTAGATATTTGATTTGTCATGAATCACCACCACATGTGCGTTACATTGTCCATAGTCTATGAGTCTTCACATGTATATCGTTAGACTTTGCATTGTTTTAAATGGCTCTCTTCTGTTGCGCCTGGTTGTGGGGAAAGATGATCTTGATAAGTTGGGAGGGGCAGAAGTATGAGGCTAAGTGTCGGCTGCCTCTAGCTTGTTTACGTACGCTCCTCACTGTTTTTTGCCGGCACAGCGCCGGGGGCAGTTCCCTCGGATCTTGTGCCATCCCCCTCGGCTGATCCAGAACGATACCATCGCAAGATAGATTAGGTACAGACGATCCGTGCACGCAAGGGGGAATGGGCCGAGATCAGTCGCGGATGCCATTGGTGACCAGGCCGTCAGGTACCATCACCCCATCAGAGCAGACAAGCAGTACGCAGCACACACTACCCACTATCAGCAGGGCCATGATAAGGGCTGTTACCTTCAAATCGTGAAGATCGTTTGCGCATTTTCAAGCTTACAATTCATGTACTATGCGGATACAGCCTGTATTTTTGGTGCTGTTGGGGAAAAACGAGCCATAAGAAAGAGTGCAACATACCCTTTCCGGTAGAAGCTTTGGCAGTGTAGGAATTGTCAGACTGAAGAAATGTTGCGGTTAGGAGCATACGGCAGACTAATGTATGCATCTGTTTCTTTTAACTTCTTGCTCGCACGTGCTTCTTACAAACTCTGTCTACTTCCCAGACTAACGAGACTTTTCAGTCACCAGCTTTTTAGGAGCTTAGAGCTTAGGAGGAGGGGGCTGGAAGTTAACGCCCTATATAGCCTTTTGTTAGACATCATGCATATAAAGGCGGGGCAATAACGTACCTTTTCAATGCTTGGGCCAAGTTCCTTCACAGCAGCAGCAAGGAGAGTTTTCTCGTTGTCGTCAATCTTACCGATCGGCAAAATCTTCTCAATACCGTTGGGCTACAAGCAAGAGTCAATAAGTATCAAATAAAGTGGTTGAGGTCACTGACGCCAAGCTCCACGTTGACGGAAAAGTAGTCGAGGTCGGCGCTGATCTCCTTCTTGACCTCGTTACCACCGGCGTCGGCACCCAAGAAAACGTAGGACTGCACGACCTTGCCCTTCTGGCTTCCGTACGCGGCCTGCAACACGAACTCGGCGAACTCGGCGCCCGCTGGACAAAGATGATTAGCAATGATGTTTGCAAATGTAATTGCGACTCCTCACCTTGGGCCATGGAAAGGGTGGCAGAACCAGCACCGTCTGAGGATGGTTAGGTCAGCATTTCACAGGTATAAACAGATGATAAGCAATTAACCTTTTGCCTTGACGACCTCGTCACCGCCGAATTGGATTCGGTGGACAAGCGCATCCCGCTTCTCCTTATCACTTAAAACTTCAGCCTAGAATGGTGCGATTAGTATACGCTGAAAAAGCAAAACTCTCGAAAAGCTTACGATAGCGGGCTTAGCCTGAGACAACAAGGGCAAGATGGTAGCACCAGAGTGGCCTCCCACGACAGGCACGGAATAGTTTGCAGCATCTTTAGGCTTGCCCAGGACAGAGGCGACAAAGGTGGAAGCCCGAACAACATCCAGGTGGCTCACACCGAAGAGCCTATAGATTATTAGATATTGCGTCCCCGTTGTGACTACAATGAGATCTTACTTCTTTGGGTTGAAAACACCAGCCTTCTTGAGTGTCTCGGCGAAGACGGGAACGGTGGAGTTGACAGGGTTGGAGATGACAAGGATAAAGGCTTCAGGGCACGCATTGGCGATAGACTGGGCAAGGGTTGCGCAGATGCCAGCGTTTATCTACATCACGTCATACAGAGAATGAGCCTGGTCTGACTTGAAATACAAGAGATGCTCACGTTCTAAGAGTAGACGATGTCAGCGCCGTGTAGTCAATACTGATAAAGATCTACTCACAAAAAGGTCGTCCCTGGTCATACCCGGCTTCCTGGGAACACCAGCAGGGATGACAACGATATCGGCACCCTTGAGGGCCTTCTCGGCTCCATTGTCGGGAGGGAGGAACCCGGCGACCTGGGCGGGAGTAGCGATGTGTGACAAATCGGCAGCCACCTTTCCGGATAAGAGGTTAGCGTCGCGAGTTGACGTATTCAAGCAAGCACGCCTTCTTAAAAGACAAAGGAAACGATAGAGCACTTACACCGGGCGCATTGACGACGTCGTAGAGACTGAGCTCAGTGATGAGAGGGTTGAGCTTGAGCAAGAGGGAGAGGGGTTGACCGATACCACCTGGCGACAGGGTCAGCAACGTGTTCCCGTCTGGTGGGATGCAAGGACGACGGATGCCGGGCACGAGGATTGGGGCGATGGACGCTTACCGGCAGCACCGCAGACGACAGCCTTGACCATGTTGGATAACTGAATCTATACTCTGCATCGCGCGGTCAGCTGGATGTGGCGGGCGCGTGCGCTGCGGGAATTACACACTAGGGTCGGAGGAAAATAAAAATGCGACGAGGGCTGGGATGAGAAGCGGATGCGAAAGCAGGAAGCTTTAAGAGGGCGAGGACGCGCAGGTGATGTATCTGCTACGAGTTACTCGGTCCGAAACTGCGAGCCGCCCCTTCTATGGGGACTTGGGCCGGTGCCCCGCATCGTAGCCCACCAACCACATTTCATCCATCGCATTATGTAAACAACCCTGCCTCAAACTCCGATCTCCGGATCTCCTTTCATACGGACAATAACACCTTGCATGTCCGCAAACCTACATGACGGGCATGCAGAGGCAGTCTTATTCATCGCTCAAATGACCAAGGCATAGCAATATCAAGCATCACTTGAAACCGGCTGAGGCGAAAGATGCCATAGCTGGCTTCTTACATTGCATCAAGTATACTCAGTAGATCGATGCATAGAGAACCCTAGGAATTCCTGTGGCAACAGCAAAGTACATACTGGTAAAGAAACACAATCACAACCGCACACCTTGGAATTAAAACTTGAACTTTTCGGCCTTCTCTTTTCCCCTTTTATCATCCTTCCTCGCCCTCTTCTTCATCTCACCAGACATAACATCGTCGAAACCGCTTCTATCCGCGTCGGCCCCCGGGACGTAGACTCGGTTTTGCTGAGTTCTAGAAGCTTCGTACTTGGCCCGAAGTTGCTCCTGTGTGAGCTCTTCGTCGGTGTCGATAGAGATATCTACGTCTCCTGCTTTACGCTACAATCATCCGATGATACGTCAGATGGCAGATATCTACAACTGAAAGAGTGACTTACCTTTCGCCCGCTATCTTCGGCACCCAACACTGCAATTCCACTACCCTTACCCACAGCGCCGATATCATAAGCTGTCGAACTTCCCATAAGACCCCGGGAGGTAGTTTCCCTCTCAGGGATGACCTGGTACAACTCCTTTGGTCCAGATGGAACATCCTCCGCCTGGGCTCTGGTGTTCTTTCTAAGGTCCATGAAATCAGGGGTTTCAAGACCGCCAGGTACTGTAGACACGACAGAGTTGTAACCTGACGGCGTTGCCAAACCCGAGGGGGTCTCGAGGCCATCAGCAGGAACGTTGGCGGCAGGCTTTTCAGCTTCCTCCTCCTCCTCTTCTTCTTCCTCCTCAGATTCCTCTTCGGATTCTATCACAACTTGTGAGTATCCCGAAATATATAAAGATAAGCTTCACATACCTTCTTCGACGTGCTCAATCTCACCCCAGAGGCTTCGATCGACTTCATTCTGATGCTGCGACAAGATATCAAGCTGTGTTCCCCATACATGTAACAGCTCACTCACCGCTATCTCAGCACCCTGCAGCACGCCAAAGACGTCGCCGTAGAGAGGTCGATTGAAATCGTCCATGGGCGGTTTTCCCCACCCACCTGGATGGAAACCCCACTGAGCACTGTGGAACTCTTAGCCAGGTTCATTCATCTAACTGTCACAACGTACCCCGGCGGAATAGGCGCATTGAGACCTCGAATACGAAGGTTAGGATAGCTAGGTGGAGGACCGAATCGCTGCATGGCAATGAGCCAAGGTGGAGGAGCCAGAGGGGGGATTGACAATGCTTCTATAAGCTCTTGGGATAGTTCTCCAGGCTTCTTGGTTCGCAGGTCAGTCTCAAGCTCCTTACCCTCGTAGTAACTTCATCATTTATCAGCCAATCGTTAGCCAATGGATACAAGTACCCAGTTCAAACGTGCTTACGCTTCTCCGAATTTGCTCATGCTAGGTTTGCCCTGAAATTTGAAAAAGGCGTCATGCAATTTTTGGTAATCGATGTCGATCTTGCCCATCTTAGGTTGAACACGCTCTCGGGTCTTTTGTCGAAGACTTTGCTCCGCTTCTTTAGCTTTCACCGCATCACGCTGCTCCCCAATGCCCGTCTCCGCAATCCAGGCTAAGTATCAGGCCATCAGTGAGCTAGCAAAAAAAATTCAGCGGACTACTACGTACAAGGAAGAAGATATGGCGGCTTCTCGATACCCCTTTTGCCAGCTAGATAGTCTCTCTTAGCGTTCCAGTGGTTTGGAACCGGTACAGTACTGGGATAATCAGTATCATCCCCATGAGTCAGTACCAGATACCCACTTGCGGTGAGATTTGAGGTTGACCAAAAGCCGCGGGTCCCGCGCATCGCAATCATACCAATCTACGACCTCTGGCCTATCGACGAGTTGCTTGAGCTCGGCCACGGTCAATTTCTAAGCAAACGACCCAAGTTAGTCGCATAAAAATGAGAACATATAATAGCAAAACTCACAGCCGCCTGCCTTCGCTGCCTTCGTGTCAATCCCTCTTGCTCCTGGGCCCTCTTCACTGCATTTTCCTTGGCTTCCTGGTCATCGTCCTCTTCATCTGAATAATAAATCTCTCCCTTGGCTGGCCCCGCTAATTGCTCGGCAATTTCGTCTCCCTCTCCCCCTTGAAAATGAGCAAAGATGTTGGAGAACGCTGAGAAGCGTGGATCCGATGGATCAATCTCCAATGTAGATAGATCTACAGTCGATGTTGTTGACTGACGCTATTTGTCAGTGTCGTCGCGATATAATTGCGGAAACGAACCGACATACCTCAGCCTCACTTTCCGTGTCAGTTGGGGTCTCGCTCATTCGATTGCTTCCTTTTCCGCCCCCTCCACCCGCCCTCGCTTTCGCCTTTAGACGCTTGAGAGCACCTCTTGACTTTGCCGCAGATGATTTGACAGGGGTAGCCACAGTTGTATGAGGCCCCGTCCCATTTGTCGTTATAGACGGTGTCGGCATTTTTAACAGTGAGGATGAACGCTGGATAGGTCAAAGACAGCCAGCAGTCGTCGAGATGATTGCAAAAATGATGAACAGGATAAAGACCAACGAAGAACAGTGAAGCGCAAGCAGCACGGTGGATAGCGATATAGGCATGGCACAGTTAGGCTCGAGGTTATAAAGTTATTAGGCATCTTCAGAGTCCTCGCGCGCCTTTACGGCAGTCATTTTGGGACAAGTTATGTAAATGATTTTAGCTCTTCAACGGCATCCTTACAACAACAATACGATGTAACCTGTGTTAGTTGTCCTGTGCTTTATCCAGAGACATGCTTTCAAAAGCCTATGCAAAGCCAGCCAGAGCATACATACACAGCCAATTAATATACTATATGAATAAATGGTTACTGAAGCCTTTATCTCCATGGACATCATAAAACTGCAGCATGTTAAATATCCCATACTACTGAGCCATATTTATAACCGTAATGTTACGCCTTCCTCCCATTGTATTATACGTCTTCTCCTTCAGATTGATATCGTTAATATTGAAGTTCTACAGCTACATAAGATCCTCACGCCAGACAAATAACTTTGATGATATTTCGGTGGCCTACGCTCAGTAACGAGAAGTGGACCCTATAGGGGCTCCTTCAGGACGCCCGTATTTGGAGATGATCCACCAAGCATGCAGAACCCCTAAAGATAATCCAATCAGCATCGTCCATGTTTAGTGACAATCGCAAAACGCTATAAAAGCACATCTCCGATCCTTGTATATATATATATATTGTGCACCATCACTCACCAGGAATCCATCCAAGGATCCAAAGAAGGATATTGATCCAAACATCCGCAGCGCATCCCCTCTTCATAAAGCTGAGAGAGTAATCAGATTACAAGTCTCCATCTCCTGATGGAGAAATAACTTACACGGGTATAGGCGGAATGAACAAAGCCAAGAAATAGAGAAGAACGTCTCCAGTAGCTATTTATATGTGATTAGAAATCACAAAAGCTTTATTGAGTGGTGGCTAGCTCAGAGAAATTGACCATCTTGACTCACAGGAAGGAGGGCGACCCATTAGAGTTAGCTGTTGTCCTTGAAGGGTGAGCTATAGTTGCACGGTGCTGGCAGAGATATTATTGTCTGTCGCTTGAAGATGTATGACGAAGAATTTTGTTGGGATGATTGCACTCGAAACTTGAGACTAGAAGAGATGGTGGGAAACGGATCTAGTTGGCATTTACTACAATGCACACGCCTTATATATATTCCTGCTGATGCTTGCTGCGTGCTTGCTGCTGTTACTCTTGCTCCAGAACTAAAAAGTATAAACCATTGGTCGCAATGACGTCATTTGCTTGGTGGACATAGAGACGACACACAACAGTAAACCCCCTCGAAGGACTGTTTCAACGCCTCCGAGAAGGGCGGAAGGTCCCAGGAGGAGCTTTATTTTTGTAACGAGTAACGGTTTTTGGCTACAGCAAGTAGGTAACGTAGTTCCAGCACTTTTCATTCGCGCGCTCGAAGAAGTAAGTCCTATATAAAAAGCATCTACAGCTAATATTGGGCCCCAAAGCTGCTGGTAATCGTTAATGCTTATCCTAATCTACCAACTCTCATAGTTACAGGGCCTTATGCACTCTGGTGGATAGGAAAGATGAAATCAAAGTAAGGGCGATTTGAGCCACCAAACAATGACTGGACGGCAGGGAGTTGCCGCGACCTACAACAACTGAACTACCACCGATTTTGATCTCCAATTTTTGGCCCAAACCGGAATAACTCGTCTTTTATTGCGCATTGAGGCACATAAAAAGCACAGCTGAGTAGCCTAAAATCAAAACTATACGTATAGAGAACGATTTATCTCTATGTTTGCGGACAGAGAAGAGCGATGGACATAAGACGATCAGGTCAGGCCACGATTTTCCGAACTATCACTCCAAACCTTTCAGTCATGTGCAAGTCCCTCCGGCGGAGGTGTTGACTCCATCAAAAAGCGGGATCGCGACCTGATTGGGAGACTTGTGTCGAGCCTGGTCTATACGCAGGACTAATTGTACCGTAGTACTAGTACTGGCAATTGGATAAGATTTACTTCTGTAATTGTACGGAAATAAAGTAGCCTTGTGATCAAGCGGTGGAAAATTGGATTCTTAATGTGAGAGCTACTCTCCCTTCGTGACTCGAAAGACGTTACGAACTCGCTTGAAAGGTAAGTGTCAACGAATGATGCATGATGCTGCCTGCTATGAGACTTCAGTCACGCACGCATAATGACAGTGCCGGACAGCGTCAACATGATAACATCACTGTGGAAACTTAGCCCACCACCTGCAACATTGCCCGACATCGATGACTGACAATGTTGCTCTACTATCTTGAAATAATTTTTCTTTCAACTGCACACCGGAGTGCCCAGCAAGTACTCGCCAGGCCAAAAGCGGACCAAAAGCAAATATGACTGGGGTAATGTACTGTGGCCGCAATAGATTAAATTTCACTAGAACCATTCTCTGGTAAGCCACGGTAGAGCGCTGACAATGGCAATGAGAGATTTGTTCCATTAATTCGAATGACTTTCGTCTGAGTAAAACTTTCAATGGCGCCTTTGCCATTGAATCTGCTCCATCCGCTGCTTTTTGTGCCCCCATGAGGCAGTCCATGCTCATCGTGGACGCTCATACCATTTATATGGACGGCCCCAGACTGTAGACTTTGTGCCACTTTGAGTGCCAAAGCGAGGTCTTGACAAAAGACAGACGCCGAAAGTCCTGTTTCGTGAGAGTTCGCCATGGCAATTATTGAAGATAAATCAGACCCCGACTGGACCGTCAAAATGGGGGCAAATGACTCGACCTGAAAGAGATCCGCATCGCGGCGAACATCAGCTAGGATCGTTGGCGGGTATGCAGACTTCGACGAAAGTGACGCAGCTGAGCCGTCTGCTCCTGCGCTGTAAATCACTCTGGCTCCCTAGCGAGATATTCTGTTAGCCGCATGTAATTGAACAGCTTGCAGAATACTCTTACCATCCTCACAGCTTGGTCAACCATATGTTTTGCTCTTTCTCCTGCTCCCGATCTGACCAACTCCATGCCCCCAACCCAGCCTGCCTTGATGGCCTCTGATTTGAGAACTTGCTCGAATTCTTCAGCAATTTTCTCATGGACGATGACTCTTTCCATTGACATGCAGACTTGTCCCGAGTTAAGAAATGCCCCAAATAAAATCTGCAGAAGCCTCACTTCTCAACACCAAAAATCATAGTGGAAAAAATAATAGAGACGAAACTCACGTGATTGGCCGCCAACTGTAAATTAGCGGAGGGTAAAACAATGGCTGGGGCTTTACCCCCCAGCTCCATGACTGAAGGTCTTCAATACAGTATTGTCAGTGTCTAGACCGAAACACCTGACGTGTTCCCAATATTATCACATACTTAAGATATTGTCCACAAAGGCTTGCGAGCTGTTTGCCTAAACTGACTGAACCAGTGAAGTTGACAAACTGTATTCATCATGTCAGCGAGAAGCAGTCACCTTTAGAGGAAGTTGCCTTCGCCGGTATAGTCGTACACGTATGTCATCGTGAGAAATAAGCTGCTTGACTCTTTTGCCCACTTCATCTTCGGAGAAACTCAATATTTGAAGCACACCGGGAGGAAGCCCTGCGTCATTGAATAGCGCAGCTATGAAGGTTGAAAGCTGAGGTACAAGTGGTGATGCTTTGAGAGAAGGTCAATTTTCCCATCGGTATTGGAGGAAAGTATTCCATGCTCACCCTTCATGACCACAGTGTTACTGCAAGCGATGGGATAGACTGTAAGTCATGATATTGCGCCGTTGAGTGTTCGCGCATGACTATCTGAGGATAGCCGATACATGCTTACCTATGCTACGCACTGCCAATGTGAGTGGGAAATTGAATGCAGGTATGCTGAGAACCGGCCCGTGCGGTTCCTTCATTACCATGGCCAAGCTACCATCTATGGTCTGTGGCATATATCCCTAGGTAAAAGCCTGCATCAGCCGAAGACCCTGAGCGATGACAGTTTTTGCCTTGCTTCAATAGATATTGCTCTATTAGCATATTAGCAATGGGCCACAAGTACATATTTCTGGGAAACAGCTCACGTTTCAGCAGAACCGTCCAATAAGTTTATAGAAGAATCTATATCGCTGTGAACAAGAAGGTCTGAAAAGTCGGCATCTGCACGAAGCAGGCTCGCAATATTTGCCGACCGCTCCTTCAGCAATCGTAAGGCCTGAGTCAGAGAACGATCAGCCACTGAAACTGTATATTCACAGCAGGACAGTACATTGAGTAAACATACATTTTGTAATATGGACCGTCTTTCCCAACCGGAGACCATACTCCATGACTTATAAGCTTCGTGACTGTGACGAATTGCTTCGCTCCTGATATCATGATGTGTCCTTCCTTTTAGCTTTTATCGACGAAAGTTCAAAACGAACTTATAGCTCACGTTTCCAGTTCACCGGCAATAACCATCTCACAGCTTTTCTGCCCTGTTCTCGGGTGCTTGTGAATGATTGTTCCGCGGCTAGTTGACGTTACTTGCTTTCCTCCAATCCAAAGAGGAACCCGGCTGATCTGGGAATAATAGCGCATACCAGCGAATAAAGGTGATATACGGGGAC
>NC_009183.1:559049-561549 GCF_000149385.1 Cryptococcus deneoformans B-3501A
CTTGGACGAAGGCGAGGGTGAGGTCGAGATCGGTCGTCTTGGGGCCGAATGGGATGACTATTGATCGGATCACTACGTACATCGCTCGTCCCTATTAATGATGAAACGTCTCAATCCTGCCCTACGACGAGATCCCTTTGAGACACACTTTATCCAACATCACATAGTTCACCTTGCATACTCTCAACTCATACATAAACTCTCTTCCATAACTTGTCCCCTCTACCATCACCTACCCCCGATCATGGATTATTCATCTTTTATAGGATCTCAGTTGTTTTCCGTCAAGGGCAGGGTAGGTTCACTCATCCTCTCCCCGCCCTTCGTCCATCGCGGTCCTGCATGCTCATCATCAACTCCAAAGACTTGCATCGTAACTGGCGGTGGCACTGGTATGTACGCCAGGCCTTCGGATGAGGAAAGTCATTGCTGACTGCGCCATAAGGTATCGGCAAAGGAATAGCCGCTGCCCTTATCTTGAATGGCGCCAAAGTTTGTTCTGACCTTTTACGATGGACGGCACGAATACTCATTGTCTTATAGGTGTTCATCATTGGCCGTCGCCTCAATGTCATTCAGGAGACTGCGAATGAACTCACAAATGCAGCTGTTAGGGCTCAGTCTGAGGGACAATGTATTCCCGTTGAAGGCGACGTAGCAACTAAGCAAGGAGTTAGCGACATCTACGAGAAGATCGTCAATCTCACTGATCGAGTACGTTCAGCGATGTCACTTTGAATAGTTACTGATCATCAAACAGCTCGACTATCTTGTTAACAACGCAGGCTTCTCTGCAAATTGGCGCAAACAATGCCCTGACTTGGTAGGCTACGTAAATGTGTACGCTAATTGAAGATCCTGACTTTTACAGAATGACCCCATCGGTCTCGAAGAGCAGCTCTGGTCTATTGAGGAGTCAGTGATTCCTATGACCTAAGGGATTAGTCTTCTTATGGTGATTCGTCTGCAGCTCTGACTTTGCCAATATGACTGCTATCCATTGTGCCGGACCCTACTTCCTTGCCGTCAAATGTATACCTCTGTTCAAAAACTCGGACAACCCTTCTGTCTGCAACATTACATCTTTGGCTGCCCACTTCTTTAATCGGTGAGACATTCAGCTGACAACACCATGTCAACTGACAAGCGCTGACATGTACCGAACAGTGCCGTCTGCGAATACTCATATGGCCAATCCAAAGCTGCTGAAGTACATCTCACTCGCCTCATGGCCGCCGGCCTCCTCCCCTACAAAATCAGGTGTAACTCTGTGTGCCCCGGTATGTCTTTGTCTGTTCTGCCGTGGAATATGTGGACTTATTGGAGTCCATAAGGTCTTTTTCGATCTCAGCTTACCACTGGCACTACTGATCTTGATGCACCCCTCTGGCCTCCTATGCAGCGCGCTACCGAAGAAGCAATCCCCGCTCGGTGAGTCGTTAATTACAATAATAACCTTAGCTTGCTCATTTGACCTGAAAACAGGCGTGTGGGCAAGTGGGAGGAGATTGCAGGTGCCGTATTGATGCTTGCTTCCCCCGCTGGAGCTTACTTCAATGAAGCTGAGCGTGAGTCTGGAACCTTCTTTCGTTTTGCAAGCAGGCAGAAAAAAAACTGACGGTCAAGAAGTTATAATCGACGGTGGATGGCGCTTGGTGAGCCTTCATCAGGATTTTCATGTGCCTCGCAGGTCGAGAGCTGACAACACTCCTTCTCAAGTGTGCATCTGCCAAAGATGTCAAATAGCAAGTTGCTACAAATGGCCATCTCAAATGGCATGATGCCAAGCAAAGTTTGCATAAGTGTAAATCAACATGGTCGTACGACTTTTTGTTGCTTGTGAATGTTGGCTTGATGAATATTTTACATAATGATATGGTGAGACAGCTAAGTGGATACATGGGTACAATCACACATCCATCTTTGACCGTTGCGATTGCCACCACTTGCCAAGGGCGTTTGCAGCATCTACTACTGGCCCCTCACCGTTGAACACTCGCGCGTTCTCCAACATGAGCTCTACATCCTCGTCTACCTGCTTGGCGGTCTGATATTGGCCTTTCTCCAGTTTTAACTTGATAAGCCCAAGATCTCGAGCGTCTTCTGGAGGGATGCTACAGGAAAACAATTAAGAATCGATTGATTGTATGCCGGATAGCAGATAATGAGCTCACATGTCAAAATACTGAGGGATGCCAAGAGCAACGGGGTCGACTAGAAAAGTAACGTTCAGCTTTCACTTCCAAACCCGAGAAGAGGGAAGACACACCCGCGAGACGGAACCACTCGCTCAAAGGATTTTTTAATGCCTGATTCAGCATTGACACCATTGACTTTTTCTCATCTCCAGTCATCTTCGAAGAGACTGTCTTAGGCCAGTCTCTCCAATATACCTCTTCAACCTTGTCCGCTAACGCCGTAATCTCTCCAGGCGGGTTGAATTGCCGGCAGCTTGCAAGTCATCAGTTTAATAGCGAAAGAGATTCAAGTAACTCACTTT
>NC_009183.1:566549-569049 GCF_000149385.1 Cryptococcus deneoformans B-3501A
ATCGCCAGGGCGTCTAAACACGATGCCTTCAATGACATCCCCGCCGACCACGAGCTGGTAGTCGATCCGTACCTGGATGGGCGCAAACGTGACCTGCGGCTCCCGGCCTGCAATGTTCTGGCTTTCCACCAGCCGCACCCACCCGCCTGACACGGAGATGGCCAGTTCGCCCTCGTCGCTCTCTCCCATAGCGGCCCATGTCTTGCGCTTTATTTCTGGGTGGGACTTGATGTCTATCGGCGGCTCCCGGACGGGGAGGGGCTGGTACGGATTGGAGAGCGCGAAGGAGGCGGGGGTGGCAAGGAGGGGTTCGCTGGGGGTGGGGGAGGAGAGGAAGACGCTGTGTATGTGGAGGTGGGGGGACGCGTGGAGATATATCGCCTGGAGGGAGGGGTTTGTGGGCTGGACCGTCAGGAAGGCGGACGCGGTGATGACGCCGCGGAAGTCGAGGTGGAGGACATTGCGCTGGTGGGTGAGCGTGAACCACGTGGCGAGCGGCTCGTCTGCCATCGAGGAGAGTGGCTGGGCGTGGCTGGGGCTCGAGACGCAGGCTAGAGACAGGCTAGAGTGCTCGCCGGGGCAGTTGAGGAGTTGACTGCCAGCATCTCTTATGTAAGCATAGGCACCCGTGTCTTCTAGGCGCGCGGTGCCTGGCGCTCACCGGCTATCTCGCTCACGGCCGAAATGCAAAGTACACTTCACTCTTCTCCACAACACAGGATGGCTGACAGCGACGCCCCCCCCCGGCCGCCCACCTTCCAGAGGGCCCTCATAGTGAGTGCGCACCCCTCAGCCACCCCTGACCAGCTTTAGTCCGGCGCCATCTCGGGCCTCTCCGTAGACTTCATGTTCTTCCCTCTCGACACAGTCAAGACAAGAATACAGTCTTCAGCAGGCTTCTGGAGCTCGGGCGGATTCAAGGGCGTCTACCGGGGTGTAGGCAGTGTCGGTCTCGGCAGTGCGCCTGGAGGTGGGGCTCTTGCTTGTCGTGGCGATACTCTCTTGCTGACACCTCGACAGCGTCTGCCTTCTTCGTCACGTACGAGGCCCTTAAAAAGCGACTGCCCAAGTATCAAGTGTTTGCCAACAACTCTTCTTTGACGCATATGGTAGCTGCTTCTGGAGCAGAATACGTAAGTAGACGTCTCCCTGTTCCATCGTCTCCAGCTCACATCCACTAGGTCTCATGTCTCATTCGAGTCCCTACAGAGGTTGTCAAGTCTCGTACGCAAGCCGGAGCATATGGTCAGGGCAAGAGCAGTCTCCATTCGGCCATCAGCACCATGAAGTATGAAGGTATCAGAGGGTTCTATCGCGGGTTCGGCATCACACTCACCCGAGAAGTAAGACTTTTCCTGTGCCATTCTTGCTTTCAATCTTACGAATTGCCGTTATAGATACCCTTTACTTCTATCCAGTTCCCTTTATACGAGTTCTTCAAATCCTTTCTTTCCCAGCACTACCTCGGCGGTAAACGGCCTACCTCTTACGAAGCGGCTTTGTGCGGATCTCTTGCTGGCGGCATAGCAGCTGCCTGTACAACCCCGTTGGATGTCGTAAAGACCCGAGTCATGCTCGAAGCCAGAGTAAGTCTCGATTGAATTACTCTCGCGGTTTCCAGCTGACATCCTCACAAGGTCTCGGCATCGGCGTCTGGCGCCAATGTTGTCAACGACGTCCTCCCTCCCAAACAACCGTCGCCATCAGTTCTCTCCTTCCCTCCCCGTCTCCTCAACATCCTCCGCACAGAAGGTCCCACAGCCCTCTTCAGAGGATGGGTGCCTAGAACATTTGCCATCTCCATGGGAGGTGCAGTCTTTTTGGGTATTTATGATTTGGCAAGCAATTTCGGGATCAAAGACGAAAAAGAAGATAAAGTGGCTTAGAGAAGATTGCATAGAACAACATACATTGCATTGGATATCTACTTTTTTTGGGTCCATCTCGGATTTTTAGTTGGCAAAAGCCTGCAAGCCAGTAATCGCCTTGCCAAGGATGAGAGCTGCGAAAGCCAGTTGTTGGCACGACATTAGTGACTTCAGGTACAAGGCCAGTAGGCCAAATCTCACCATGAATATCCTGCACAATAAAATTTAGCATCTTCTCATGATCAGCGGATAAAAGCCACTCACATTTGTTCCCTCGTAAGTGTTGGCAACTTGTAAATTGGCAGCGTGCCTTCCAATGTGGTACCTGCATAACATGAACACCTTTTTTTCTTTTTCAAACCTCTCACACACGCCCCGTCAAACTCACTCATCACTACAAGCGTTTCCACCCAAAATATCAAGCAGTACCCTAGAGTGGTGCAAAGCTTCACCGCAATTGTTCCTCTTCATCATGGAAACCATATCGGACGACCATTCCCCTTTGTCCTTGAGCCTGCCGAGCTGGAGAGCACCGAGAAGGCCGAGGGTGGCAGCCGTGGACGCATCAGCAAGCTTCTTTTGAATGAGCTGGAAAGACGCAAGAGGTCGTTTGAACTGGTTTCTGTGGCGGT
>NC_009183.1:571549-611549 GCF_000149385.1 Cryptococcus deneoformans B-3501A
CTGCTCGACGAGCGGCCGCTCTAGCTTCTATCAACGCTGCTTCGCAGCGACGCGGTGGTCAGACAAACACCGGCCCAGTCATGGTGGCTGGGAAAGGTAGAGAAGTGATGATCACTCCTTCTTCGACACCCCCTGTGCCTGATGGCGCTAAGCAAAAGCAGCAGGGCGAACAGGCTCAACAAGGCGCCAAACCCGAGCAAGCGGACAAGGAGAAAAAGTCAAGAGGCGGAAGAAAGAGGAATAAAGGAAAGGATAAACAAAAGGAAGGAGTGAATAGCGTTCCAAGCGGGCGACAAACTCCTTCAGCCCCATCTACTTCGTCAACGACAACCCAAGCGCCTTTAAGTGGTAGACCTGTACGATCAGCACGCATCGATAATCCAGTCCCTAACATGCCCTCACAGAGCCAATTTGTCCCTGCCCCAAAAACAGCTTCTGGTTCCGCCAGGGCTCCACAGGCTCCAGCAGGAAAATCTGGGCCAGGTGCTGGTAATAACGGCGAACCGAGAGGTAATGAGTCTGGGCGTGGAAGACAACGCGGTGGTAGGGGACGGGGAGGTGGGGGCCAGCCGAAAACATCTTCTGCAGGCCCCCAAGTCAAGATTTTATCACGAAATCCAGTTCCGCCGGTCGGATCGGGTCCCCGGCGTGGCGATAGGGAAGGGGCTGGTTCTGATGCTGGCGCTGCTTTTGCTCGTATCGACATGTAAAGCTATGTTGAAGCGTGCAAACGCGAACAGCATGTGTCTGCTACACAAGCATGTCTCTCAAGCACCATAGATCAAAGCTTGATGCAGACAAACAAATAAACGAGAAGTCGCATTGTGGTGCCTGAATCTGCACTGAGTGCAAGAAGCAAATTAATATGGTCGGACCGAGATAGTTTCAAGTGGCGAATTCTGTTTCACATTTTACCAGCCCCACCCTACACCGGGAGGTTTTTTTTTCAGCTTTCTCTGTGGATCATGACGGTTAAACCTTCCGATATCTTTCGCCAATCATCTGCAGGTCATTTTACATCATATTCCGATGCGGACCCACTCTAATGATGTAACCTTCCGATATCTCTCGCCAGTGATCTGCAGGCCGTTTATTTCATGATGTAACCTTCATCTGCAGGCCGTTTAATGATGTAACCTTCCGATATCTCTCGTCAGCCATCTGCAGGCCGTTTGGCATCTCATTCCGATGCGGACCACTCCAATGCGAGAGGATATATATAAAAGGAGACCTTTCGACTGGAAATATCTCTGAGTACTGATCAGAAAATTCTTCACTCTATCACAAAAACCAAGAAACACAAAGCAGACAATATCAACATGCCCGTCCCTGTCACTCCCGCCGCTCAGGATTTCGTTCGTGTCGACGGTAAGTATAAACATATTGGCAAACTTCCAATTGGTTGCTCATAGTCGTTGGTAGACCCCAAGGGTACTAAGTTCGACCATATCTCCGACGCCGTCGATGACATCAATGTGGCCAAGCTCAAGGCGAATGACAAGGACAACGCCTATGACGAGTCCGCTTTCGATTCTGAGAAGGACAAAGCCACTTTCCGTCAATTTGTAGACAGCAATGAGAGTTCGCGACGCTTTTACATGTGAATTCTTGAGTACTTTGTATCGTTCGCTGCAGGACTGACGATTGTACCAGCGAACAACACACCAAGCAAACCGTGGAGTTCAATCTAGAAGCTCGTCGCAAGGCTTTCGAGAAGCCCCGTGCCGTCATGGGAATTTGGGAGGCAATGGAGCTCCTCAACACTTTGGTCGACGCAAGTGACCCCGACACCAGTGCCACTCAGATCCAGCATCTCTTGCAGACCTCCGAGGCGATGCGCAAGGATGGGAAGCCGGAATGGATGCAGGTGACCGGTATCATCCACGACCTCGGCAAGCTCCTTTATTTCTTTGGTAGTGATGGACAGTGGGTGAGTTAACGAACAGACGACTCTGCATGTGGTAGAGCTGTACTGATCTTGCTTTGAAGGATGTTGTTGGCGATACCTTTGTCGTTGGATGCGAGATTCCTACCGATAAGATTGTCTATTCAGACACTTTCGGCGACAACCCCGATCTCAAGCACCCAACTTACTCGACGAAGTACGGTATCTACGAGCCCAACTGTGGTTTGGACAAAGTCATGATCAGCTGGGGACATGACGAGTACCTCGTAAGCCTCTTTCAAGAACCCGATCGTCCGTAGTCAGAATGCTCATGTCAATGATAGTACATGGTCTGCAAGGAGCAGTCATCCCTCCCTCAGGCCGCTTTGAATATGATCCGATATCACTCTTTCTACCCCTGGCATCGCGAGAGGGCTTACACCTATCTTGAAAGTGAGGCAGACAAGCAGACTCTCAAGGATGTTCTTGCCTTCAACCCCTACGATCTCTACTCCAAGTCCGACACCCTTCCTGATCCCGTAGCTCTTCGCCCATATTACGAAGGGCTCATCGCCAAATTCTTCCCTGAGAAGATCAACTGGTAGACGTAGACCTTTGGAGCTCGCTTTTGTATGAATACTTCGATGAATGAATGTACTTGTTTGATGCCAGGCTGTTTCTTTGGTATATCACGCGGTAAAACGCACAATGTTCTTTGAATACCCAACGCCCAACACAATGGATGCATGTTCAAAGTTGTATAAGTTGATGTGCAGTGATATGCGGACACGTTTGACCACCTTATTGTAGCCCTTGATGCAGTGTCTGCTTAGCCTTCCCATTACTACAAGTCCCTCGTCGGAGATCACCAGGACGAGGTCCGAGGAGGGGCTTGTCGCAAAATGTAACTTATGTAACTTTTGGGGGGGACCGTCGGGGTGAATTGGGCCTTTTTCGACCATCTTCAAACGGCCATTGTTTATGCATATGGAGGTATCAAGGCGTAGTATCTAACAAGACGATGATACTGAGGAATCAAACCTTTCTTCCTAGGGATGAATATTGGGCCCATCCATGAAACCGGGCTATTCAGGCTATTATGCATAACGGTCATAAATTCGTGTTCATCTCAAATTAGTAGATTCCGTTGTCCCCACGTGGTTAAAAAGAGCGGCAAGGGCAGCCATAATTGATGGGGTCAGAACTACATGGAGCTGGATCAAGTAGAAGGTAATGTCCACAAGAAATGCATGTCAGTCCTTTGATCGTGATATCAAACCGTGTCCTCTCATTACTTTTAGGCCCTGCGTTTCCAGTCTAGCTCATCCAAGACCTCGGCTAGACGCTCTCTAGACCAGTTTTCGATCAGTCCATTGGTAACGCAATCAAGCTGGGTCTTAGGGCAATGCTATTAACAAGCTTAGTTCCTACATCTGATACAGATGATGAATTACCACCTACACTATCTGCGGGCGGTGGGTCCCTATCTAGATTGGTGGGAAATGAATAACCATCACAAATGGCCTTCAACAATGCTTGAGAGGAGGAGGCTGCCACACCGCCTTCAGCTTTGGCGATGTATTGCTGTACATGGGACCACGCTGCCCGAATGATACTCATCCGATCAACGGTTTCCATAGGCTTGGACCAACATGCTGAAATCTGCAAGAGGTTCCCAATCCGGTACATGTCAGTCGTTTGATTTTCTCCAGCAGCGTGAAATAACGCTGGATTGAAGAATATAGCATCTCCGACTTCAAGCTCGTTTTGAACCATATACTTATGGAAGAATTCGACAAATTCGGGCCGTCGATAAGCCAAGTAGCCATGGTCGAATTGCTGGGAATAGGGAAGAAGCTGAGTTGGACCAGAGCGGAGAGGCATAGGCGAATGGGCTACCGCCCCTTGCAGAGTGAGCATTGCAGAAGCGATTTGAGATGCTATTGGGAATCGAGAAGCCACCTGCTCGGATTGGAAACCGAGGTCTTTTTGGAGATATTAGCTGGCTGTCTAACAAATTTCTCTTTTTCGGTACTCACGGTAATCTCGGTGCGGTTCCTGCGCCTTTCCACCGGGGCGTATCACGTTGGTCTGAGCTGCTACTTGATAACCTGGGCCTAACCAAGCCTCGGCAACCAGATCTCTGGAAATGTTAGCCTAATCGAAAACAAGTTACACTTACAGCAGCTCGTTGGCGTAGTATTCCACAAAACTACTTGGATCAGCTACAGCATGTTTTTGAAACGAGTTCCAGATCCGATCGTTGTTGCCTGCAGGGGCGAAATGGTCCCCCTTGGCGTGTTCTTTCTCCTTCTGAATGATGTCACTAAACACGCTGTTCGTTCTCCGGATTACATCCAAGTCCTTCACAAAACCTCTGATCACCAGTATACCGGGACCGGAGGATAAACATTGGTGAAACTCTGCCATGATATCCTCCTTCACCTGAATTCCTTTCTTCAGGGACTGGCGCAGTTGGTCTCCAGCATAGATCACCACATTGTTCACAACATCGACAGACAAAGGGTAATCAGAAGCATTCGTAACCTGTCCGCCTGAAGTCTAATCAATCCATGATGTCCAGTCCATCCGTCCGGGTGGCGAAATTACGCACATATTGTCCCAAAACGTTCAATTTCTTGTTTTGGAAACGGTTGCAATAGCCTGGTTCTTGTTTGAACTCGCATAGCGTAATATCGATCTTAGTTTCGAGATGGATGGTTGTGTTGAGGTTTCAACGATAATAAAAGGCGTTCACATCGGATCTTCGGTCCCACAGAAGTATAAAAAGATGTTTCTGGAAGTTTCACCTGTAAAATCTCAGAAGCCTTGTTAATATCCATTGGCGATTCGTTGTTCATGCCATTCGGCAAATCTTGGCGGAAGCTCCAAGCTATCGGGGGATTTTACAGTGCAGAGCGCAGAGCGCTCATACCCAACAACCAAAAAATCCACCGTTCGGCGATCGCCGTTTTTTGGCCCTCCCCAGAAGACCCGCCAAAACGAGAGGCCTTTCCGATATGCAGACATGAACTATATTTAGAATGAATGGAGGGATGAATGAGCGGGCCGGGATTAGAGCCAAACAACGCCAGCTTGTGCGAGGTCCCGTAACTTGGTTCCTAATAACATCGCGTTCAAAAACAAATGAATTTCAACTCAAAACTGACGCGACGTGATCCTCCTTCACCCTTGTCGTCGTTCTTTCTTGCTGTTTTTGAACTCCTCATCTTCGCACGTATCATTGTTTTATTTGTAAACAAACCCCATTGGTCTCCAACAGCTCCTGCCATTCCAAAGGCCAATAATATCATTGAAAATGGGGAAATCTCGTGTAGAAGATAGCGCCTACGAAGCGCAAGGTGAAATGAATACCATTTGTCAAAGGGACGAAGTTGTACTGACAGCTTGCCAAATTATATCGTTGTTTATGATGATTCAAGACGGAAGAAAATCAAATTCATTTACATTCCATGTTCAAATAATTCGGAACATCCCGACAAGATAATAGCCCCAAGCAACCAGCCCAATCACCATAATACTGCGAAACACCGGAGTAACTTTGAGAAATGGCGTCAAGAACAAGAGGAGAAGGCAGTTCGTCGCGCGGTCGTGGAAGCTTATTCACTGTATGACGATTAGGTGTTTGACCTCTTGTCTGCCGAACAAGGAACCGCCAAGGTCAAGGCATACCATCCCGAACGGGCATTTTATATTCAAACCAGTGTTGATGATCAGGAGTCGGTGGAAGCTGCTTGCAGCGAGGCCCTCAAGCTTATTCCAAAGGGATCTCTTTTTGGCGCTGTGCACTGTGCAGCGACTGCACCGGGCCGAAAATGGAGTAACAAACTCAAGGACAGCATTCAGGTGAGCTCCCCCCTCTTCCCGGTAATAATGCTTGGAGACTGATCTTCGTGCTTTATAGGACTTCGCCAAGGTGCTGCGCACAAATGCATTTGGAACCTTTGTCATTGACGCATGCGTCGCGGACGCCATCAACTCCCAATATGCCGACGAAGGACCTTTCGCTCCTCGTGTATCAGAAGAGAGAGGGTGTATCATCAATATCGCCTCGGCCGTGGCTCATCCCGTGCCAGCCAGATGCATCACATACGGGCCAACGAAAAGTGAGTACTTTTAAGTTGGGCAAGTCTGACAGTTTAGCGGCCGTCATTGGTATTTCACAGGGAATGGCGGATTTCCTTGGCCCATATGGTATCCGGGTAAACACGGTATCTCCTGCAGTGGTGGCATCATCAATTATGGGTCCTGACCGAATTGTGAGTGGGGTGAAACGTCCTGTCAACGACAAGTGGTTTATTCAATTTTATTTTATTTTCCTTTAGCCCTACTTCCAGTCAGAACTTGAAGCTGGAGCTATCTTCCCTCGACGGGTATCTGAACCTGACGAGGTAGCCACTGGCATCGTCTTCCTACTGGAGAACTCCATGATGAATGACTACGAGCTGCGTGTGGATGGAGGTTGGCGTGGAAGCAGCAACTGGGCCGGGCCTCAGGATCGTGAGTGAATCTGCGCAACGAAATTGGACGCGTGATGCTAACATAGCATCCGTACAGCCAGATCTAACGCGCTCTCTTTGGAGTAGTGGGTGCAATGCACTCGCTTTTCTTCTAGAGCTGCATGGCTGCAGGACAAACCAGAGTCATTCATATATATCGTTTCATGAAAAAATCGCACAAGGCATGCATGTCACATGTGTTCAGTTAGGACTCTCGTTATCATCTTCGAACGTTCTTGATATAGCGTGTCCCAGGCTAGCAGCTTGTTTCAGTGCACCATACATCACGCTGACAATATAGAGAAGCTGGGCATGTTTTGATTTGAGGTCATGGCCATGAGCTGGAAGGGTAATAACTGCCTGGGTAAGGTGACACCTGAAGAACATCTCGGTCCGAGACTAGAAAGAAGATTATTAAGCAATATCGAAACCCCTCTTCTACTATACCAAATCTGTCATGCACTTTTCAAATCAGTTGGAATCTCAAGATAGGCAGAATTTCTACCAAGCGATAGAATGCATAGCGGGAATAAAGTGTAGGATGTGTCCTTGGACTGAAGATGGGATCGTAGGGGGAGTTGGGGTACCAGCAGGAGCGGTACTAGGTGACTTATCAGGAGAAGGGACAGTGAGAGTGGCGGAGTGGCAATCCCGGCATCGAGGAGACGAGGCAGGTCAAGAGTAAAGAGAGACAATCGAAGTTTGCAGTTGCACTGAGGCCAAACATAGCGTTTGGCGAGGATAAGGAGAGACTCGAAGGTCTTGTCAGCGATTAGGTGGAAATTGCCTAGGGAAATCATGGTGAAGAGGTAGTTATTCCCTGGCTGTCGAGGAGGTAATAGCACCGGAATGAGGATGTACCGATAGGTAGATGTTGGGATTTCGACAACTTTGATGGACTTGCTAGAAGAGATGACGAGCGTATTGCAGGGTCGGTTCTCTGTCTAGAAGTCAAGGCTCATAACCTGTTGAGTGCTAAATTATCTATAATGCATAAATAAAGAAAGAGAAAAAAAACCAGTCGCGCAAAAAGGTATAAAATTGTCCAACCAAGGAACCAACCCAATCCTTCCTCACTTTCCCTGAAACCTTTCCCCTGAGCCGCCTCCACATCAATAGTCCACTACAACAACAGCCAGGATGCGGGCCGGTATGTCGCCCCGTCTGCCGGTCGGTGTATTTCCCATTTTGCCCCCGAGTTCCGACAAAACTAGCCGATAAATGAGTCATAACTACTTAAAAGTCGGCTAGACATGAGATCCTCCGTCTTATCTTTCTTAATAACTGCTTTCATACTCCCAGTACAAGATTCCAAACTCCTACTCGATCATCGACGCTGCCATGGTATCAGACATCAGCACCTTCCGTTTCGGAGTGTCTTCAGCTTCCCTTGGCATGGCTAAATGTCACACCTTGGAATCGAAATTCTCTGCACTACAAAAAGCTGGATATGCGTATGCGCAGGTAGGCTTTGGAGACTATGTTTCATGGGTTCGCTCAAGGCGGCCCGGTCTGTGAGTACGCCGCCTTGAGCGAACCTCCTTGTTTGCCTAGCGACAGTATGGAACACTGGCCCATAAAGATGAGGCTGACTTGGGATCTTTGCCACAGTCCACCTTCAAGTTGCCCGCCGGAGTGGAAAGAGGCCGATGAGCCCGATCCAAGTGACGAAGAAATCTGGCAGGCTCTCTACCAAGAAGCTCCGGAACTCATCAGCCTTGCAACCAATTATGGACTTCGAATTCTGGCGCTTCAACCCCTGAACCAGTTTGACGGATGGCCTGAAGGGTCAGTGAGAGCTGAATGGGTGCGACGTAAAGCCGAACGGTGGCTCCCCCTTTGTTCGAAGCTAGAAGTGGAACTCCTTCAGGTAATTTACATTCTGCACTGAATCTTTGTGTCAAAGTGCTCATCTTGTATCTTTATCAGGTTGGAGCAAACGATTATGCCGACGCAGACGCTTCGGATGAGAAAACAGCGGAAGACATGAGATGGCTCGCCGAACTAGGAGCAAAACAGAATCCACCAGTGAAGATCGCCTATGAAGTGTGGTGCTTCTCCAAGAGAGTTAATACCTGGGAGCATACATGGAAAATAGTGCAATTAGGAGTAAGTGACTTGCAAAACCCAATGCAGCCGGCACTGATGAACTTGAAATCTTATCAGGACCACCCCAACCTTGGCCTATGTCTCGATGTCGCCCACTTTCCACTTGCTCCTTCTTACGGATGGGTTCCAACTACAGGAGAGGGCTGGTCTGATAGCCAGTACAATGAGATGATCTCCAGGCTCAAAAAAGTACCTGGGAACAAGATCTTTTACCTCGAGATTTCAGATGTACTCAAGCCGGTAAGACCTCTTGGTCAGGGTTCTCCCTTCGATGCCTGGCGAGAGAAAAACAGGCCGGCCAGAGGTGATATATTTGTTTGGACGGTCTGCGGCCGACCACTCCCTTACGTAGGAAAGAACGCTGGTAGGAGTGTCGATAATGAGGACGACATGGGCGGTGCTAGAGTTTTTGAATCGGTTCAGGCGGTACTCAGTACCGGTTTCAAAGGTGTGTTTTTAGAAGAATATGCCAAGATTGCTGGCTGACACCATTCAGGACCCATCATGTGGGAGTTCTTCGAAGCGATGACAATGGAGAAAGATGACCCTTCCATTCCTGACATATACGCTCAGGCGTGCGTGAAGGCAGAGACGCAACTCAAGGCGCGCTTGCCACGTCTGAGTGAATAGTCAGGCACGTATGCAGTCTTAATTGTAAGGCCGGGGGTACGTAAGAAGCAAGTTGTGTTGGTGTAGGTGGGACCGATAATCGTAGTACGGATGGAGGTATTTGCGTCTAAATGCATATGAGAATTGATACAATCCAGCCGCGCTCTCTACTCGGCGTGTCTCACTTTCTTTCACACTGTCCTTTCGACCAACATCCTTCCAATGTTGGGACCCTAATCTACTGATAGTTCCTGATAGATATGACTTTTAACCCCGCGTTCTACGTGATAGCGCGAATGGGGCAGATCAATCAATTAGGAGATAAAGACATGTTTAGAAAATGGGTATATACATTCGCGCAGCATAAGGTAAATCTTAACGAAGGATAAATCAGAATCTGGAAGTACCATTGAAAGCAAGGATGGTCATATCAGATTAACAACCTCTTAAGATAATAGAATAATCCCAAATTTAGCATTTCAGTCTTTTCAAATGAACTTTCTTCTAAACCTCAAGCGAGAAAAAAAAATTCGCTCAAAGTTCTCACATCCCCTTCTGCAACAACTCGTCGAGTTCCATCTCCTTTACCTCAACCAATAATCAAGCGATCTATTAGAGATATTCTCTCTCCATTTCCAATCAATACTTCAAGCAATTCATCTTCGCTTCTATAGTCGAACGAAAACGAAATCCTCCCATGTAGGTGAATCACCTCCAAAGAGGAATAGAACAACCCCTTATAAACCTCTAAACCTCTTAAAGGGGCTGGCCCTTCTTTAACACCGATACGTATGATAGCGGCAGAAACCCGATTTGAGATTACTTAATAACTTGATTGCACTTCTTGTTCGCCTATATGAGCAACATATGATATGTGACGTTGACTCTCCAAGACAATACATGACTTTTATGACAACAAGAATTTTTTGGTTTTTTTATGAAAATAACATACACTGAGATTTCCCACGCCAACTACGGCGACACACCAAGACAACACGAAGAAAAAAAGAGGAAAGGAAAATTCAATACTGCTTTTCCTCTTACTACTACAGTCCACTTGCGACCGGCTCCACTCGCTCGATATGACTTGTTTCAGGCTTGGCCCCAAGATAATCAACAACTTGACCTGACTCTCCCCCTTCAGCGTTATATCTCTTCTGAGCTTCGGCTTTTTCTCGTCGCATCTTCACGGACTTCTTGACTCCGAAATCATCGTCGAATAGACTGAAAGCTTCGTCGATAGATAGGCCCTCTAATGAGTGAAATAGGCATCGCCAACAGGTAATAAGCCATCCATTCTTCTCTCGGTATGAAAAATAAATAAACTCACTCGTTTCTGGATAACAATAGTAGGCTAGCACGTAACCGATCACTACGAACCCTAGGTAAAGACCATAAGTACCGCTTGGAGTCAAAGTCTCAAGCCTGTCACGTGTATTATTAGCCATCATTGAACAATACGCAGGGTTACAGTACACTTACTCAGAAAGGAAAGACACAGCAACCACCAAGTTGGCAGAGAAGCTGGCAGTCGTACTAATGGCACTACCGATAGCACGGATCTCCAAAGCGAGATATTCTGATTGATACCAACAGATATGGGCATATGTTGAGCCGAATCCCATAACAAAGATGACGATACCCGCGATGACAAGACCGACATCTCTCTGGTTGTAGACGAAACCTTCAACAAGGAAACCACCGGTCTCCTTACACATAACTGCAAATAGATTATGTAAGCGCTACGGTCTAATTGTGACATCTAAGGATCGACTCACAGTAGAATGCGATCAGACACCAGATCAGGCCAATGATCTGCCATTTGTCAGATATCATCATCGTTCATATCAAGAAAGAACTTACCATCAGCGGGCCAAATTTCATAAGCAGCCCTCGTCGCCCGATTCTGTCAACAAAGAGCATACCCACAAGCTAGTGCACCAAGTCTCAGTTCAAATCCCATCTGCCATACCATGTCAAACTTACCAGGAAGAAGGTATTGGTGATGGAAGGAATCAATCCTCCTAAAGAAGCGTTGGAGAGGCCAACCAGGCCGAACAACGTGCCGGCATAGTACAGCAGGGTATTGTAACTAACAAAAAGATCAACATGAATTTTTTTCCTCAGAGCGTGCATGAAATAAACAACGTACCCTGTGAACTGACCGAATACCTGAATCATGCAAACGGTCAAAATAGATCGACGGTAGGGCTTGTGACACCAAAGTTTCTTGGCACGTTGAGCCCATGTGGTTGAGCGTTCGAGAACAGTAGTTGCCTGGACATGAGCCTTGACGATTTCAAGTTTGAGTTCGATGACCTCATGAGAAGCGTATCGGTAGATTTGTTTGAGAACCTCACGAGCGCGATCATCTTGTCCACGCAGAATCAAAACTCGAGGAGATTCGGGGAGTTTGTGCATCAGGCAGAGCTGGAGCAAAGATGGCACAACACCGAGACCGACTGCATACAAAGTCAGACAAATTTTCACTGGCGTGCACACCTTGACATCTTACTCACATAAGATTCGCCAGTTGTATTTGACGTCTTTTAAACCCGCTCCGATAGCAACGGATACTGTCTGTCCGAAGGGAATAAAGAAACCGCTAGACGAGTGAGAAATGTCAACTAGGTGTGTTTTAGATCTCATAAGAGCCCCCACTTACTTCGTGCCCACACAACGACCACGAACAGCGGTCGGTGCCAATTCGGTGATATAGAGGGGACAAATGATAGCCGCACCTCCGACTCCGACACCAAGAACCAAACGACCGGCAGTGAGCTGACCGAGGGAGAAACTCGACGCAATGATGATTGCACCAGCAGTGAAGCTACAAGATATTAACATATGCCCTCATCATGAAGTTTAGTGCAATGAGATTACACTCACAACAAATCAGAGATCAATAAACACCATTTACGACCCCATTTATCGGCGAAGTAACCCAAAATTGCAGCGCCGAAGATGGCACCGATTGTGGTAGCGGCGGTAGCAATCTCTTGCTCAGGAGATGAAAGTGCGTGACCGAGATCAGTACCAACGTAAGGTAGGGCGATACCAACGACACCGGTATCATATCCATACAGGAAACCGCCCAGAGCAGCCTAGGTAGTCAAATGAGTATCCGAGCATTAGTTGCGCGTGTACACTTACCGATCCAATCAAAAAAACCAGATAAGGTGTCATTTTGTCCTCATTTTCAGCTTGAATGACAGCCTCATCCTGTCACATAGGTGATATAAGTTTACGTCCCTGTACGTCACAAAAAAAGGGCTAAGGTTTACGATGAGCTGTCCTTCGTGCGTGAGTCCGCTTGATGTCGCTTCAGCCTTCATCTCGGATGGCGGCAAAGAGCTGCTCGATAATGTTGCGACAGGCGCAATTTCGTCGGAGTTCATTTTAATTTGCTTTGCGTAAGTTGCAAGAGATGATGGTTCTGTTTGAGACACTTGAGTATTTATACAAACAATGATTTCCCTGTTCGCCTCTGCAGGCACTTTTGGGGGCCCACTGGGGTTCTCCATTGTTGGTGGTATTCAGGATTTCATCATATCCGCCGATCATGATATAATAATCTCCCGATCAGAACAGGCCCATGTTAAACGGCGACGGAAACAAGTCTAAAGTTAGCCTTGTAGGCTGCTTCCTGCGTTTCTTGCTCATTAACAAAGATTCATTCATTATTACTTAGAACAGATCTTAAGGGCTCCAGAACCGCTGATAAGCGGTCGGGAGCTCCTTCGGCGGGGCGGGGTGTTTGTTATCATGTGACATGAAAATCATTAAAATCGGCAATATGGTCAGCTGCCTGATAATAACGATGGCAGAGACCGACTGAAGTGCTAATAAATGTCGGAGCCCCCGCCCAGGTCCCCGCAAAAAAAATGATCGAATACGTCGGGCCGTCCCGCTGGTGCCCGGGGCCGACATGGTCCCTTAGAGATACCAATCCTTCAATCGGCCGATTATGTCGCGGGATTGTGATTGAACGAAGGGATGTTATTTTGTGCAGTGACGTCACACCCATCGAAAGATAAGAAAGTTGACCCTGGAAGGCATCCGGAAGCCCTTATATATGTCTTTACGTAAGTAGATGGCGGATGGCCTTTCGCTACACCGCAAGCGGCGCAAGGGGCAGGCAAGGCTCAGGTTTTTTACATCAACCCCCCAGATTCGCTGCCTCCAGAAATGGGAGGGGTGGTGTGCTGGCTTGTAAAGTGACACACGTGGCTTCCACGTGGACATATGATTGTCAGCACTTTGCGACCAGAACAACAAGAGGATTGGGAGATCACATAATATAATAATAATAGAGATTGTTCCAGTTGCTAGTCGTAACCGCCCTAACGTCCTCTGCATGCATCTTCCCTTTTAGATAGTGTGGTCTAGGATAGTGAGCAATACTTATGTATATGTATGTATTGCCATGTATGATATAAACATAAACATGTGGAGATTATCAAACACCAGTCAGCATTCTCTGCCTCTTCTTCCTTTCTCCTTCTGTTTTCCTGACATTCCTTGTTAGATCTGAGGAGATGGCCGAGGTAGTAGTTCCCTTGCTAGCTCTTATTAATAGCTGGGATGCCAGTTCAGTATTCAATACGCTACAGAAGATATATCGCCTGCCGTCTATGAAATAAGACTTTCCTGCATTGGTGTTTGCAGAACTCGGGGGCCTGCAAGAAGGGGAGACATCAGGTGCTAGAGAACAGATCGTCACAGAAGTGAAATGTAAAAATAAGACTCGTTAGGTGACATCCCGGCGCCCTCCCAGCCTGTCAGACTCGGGCGAGGGGGTCAGAGAGTGGGGGGTGGGGAGTGGTAGGGGAAGGGGAAGGGGGGGTTGGTTGTCTCGATGTAACCACTCAGAAGTCGCCTGCTCCTTGCTCGACAGAGAACTCATAAGATGTTTTTTTGATACTGTAAAGCAGGTATCAAAATAGGCTCGCGTTAGTCTGTGTGCTTAATCTTTGCACCGACCCAAGTTGATTCCCATTTTCCCATTACATTTATTATTTTAGTGGTTAATTATGTACAGCAACGAATAGTGGTAGAGTTGCATGCAGTATCGAAAATTATGAAAACAAAGCAGCCTTAACTGAATGAGGCCGAATATTCCGTTCCCCTCCCAATGAGAATAAATAATCCTCCTCAAAATTGTCCATTAAACCAATCCTTCGTTCTATCTGTTATTATCATAATATCGTCCTCCCATCTCTGTCTCACCCAAGTCCCTTTTGAGGATCTCGCACCGTTGATCTGCATCAACCTCTCCAACTCAAAGCCACCATTGAAGGCGATATGCCCAAGCTTCCCAACGCCGCGAAACAGAGCTACGAACGTGAATTCATGAGCAAATTCGTTTTCCTGAGATAAAGACAAATTCTGTCAAGAGTCATGCCTTGGGATTTGTGTATGATGATGGCAAAGACTAGTTGATGAGGATCTGAATGCTATTACAGGCAAATCCATTATATCATGGAGGTGATTGGAAACGCAATGGTGGTTCAAGACATTCCATACCCGCTTCCTCACAAAAATCTCCCAAATGGGTTGCCTAGAATGGGGAAGGATATATAAGTAAAGATTCTTTTTCGTATATGGAAGATCTCATCGGGATCCATTCCATATTGTTGTAGCCATTAAAATTTGTCCTTCATAAATAAGAGGCTGTCCAACGCTTACACTTCCCTTCCCTAGTGACATCTGAACCAAATCATCGCTCGTTGCACGTGATGCATGTACCTACCGTTATCTTGCTCTGAAAGGTCTTGATGCAGTTGATAGCGAGCACAGTATGTTGTGGGATAGCAGGTGTGTCAACATCATGCGTGAAGGGTATACACAAAGGAGGGATGGTTCTTCGGCATTCAATACAGGTGTCATATAATTCGCTGTCAGCCTCGAAATGTCCTTGCAGAAAAGATTTGTCAGAGAGGCACATTTGATAGGTCGATCAGGTCGTGGTGGGTTGCCGGAGCTGTTGATCATCCTCGTCTTCATCATCAAACCGTGCAGGAGCGTGAAGTTCACGTCTTGGTCAATGAAGAGGAGTAGGCTGTTGCTCAGGGACATGGAGTTGCTGACCACCTTCGTTTTCATCGTCCATCTGTGTTGGAGGCCGGCATTCACGTCTCGGATGACGGAGAGCAGGATACTGGCCACTTGGAAAGCGATCAGAGGGAAGTAAATTGGGAGGCTCAGCCTGAGGACTGTCGACAACGTCGGGCGCGATCAGATGTAGAGGGGATGTCGCCAATATCTAAAGTTGTAGTACGTTTACTCATTGTCGTGGAGCGGTGGTAGGAGGTACAGCACTTAATGACTGCACGACATATAGGTAGAGAATCAAGAGAGTAACAGGACGAACGAAGAATGAAAAACGCGACGCGTTTTTGTACCAAGTCGCGTCGATGAAGTGCATGCCTACAGCCGATCACCGCTTGCCTTACCTTCTTCAGCCAAATTCAAGTAAACGGCGCAGACATTCTAAGTATGCATGCATAGTACCATTAAAAGGGCGGACCTGGAAGCAACTCAGTGGTATAAGTGTCGGTGCTGCAGGACGAGCTTTGATCGAGTAATGTGGAATTAAAAGAGACAAAAAAGGGGGTGTTTCGCGAATATTAGTACAGAAACGCGTGAAAAAGTGGTAAAAAGTGCATGCCTAGAGCGTTTTTGCGCGCGCCTAAAGACACGTCTTCAGCCAATTTCAACTAAGAGACTGAGGGGTTTATATAATGCATGCATGGTATTGTTTTACGGGCGAGCCTGAGCGGAGTTCAATGGTACATGTTTGAAAGCCGTACGATGAGTTTTAACCGAGTATTATGGAAATGAAAAACACATAGAAAGTGGAACGTCGGGAGTACTGGTTGCCCGCTAACGCGAGCGATGATGTCGTTCAGTAGTATTTTTTAAGACAATCGGCTCTTCATTCTTACCGCTCTTTTTTACAACGCACGTGGCAACAACCGGATCAAATTGGAGATAACACGGCGACGGATTTGCGACAGTACGCATCACATTGGGCTATTTAAAAATGCATGATTTACTCTGTAAAAGAAAAGTCTGATTATGTAGTACCATTCAAAGGGATGTTAGGTCTTGATACCTCCGTATGCATGGATAATGACAGTTTGAATTGGTCGAAAATGGCCAAAATCACCCCAACGAGGAGTAGTTCACCACCAGCTATAAATAACGTTCCAGCAGTTTGTGGCAAGCCCGATTCGAGCCTCGTCGGACACCAGCCAATTATCGGTCAAGGGGCTTGCGTCGAGCTTAGATCGACATTGCTATCTATCGGCTGGCCTTTCGGAATTATCCAAAGTGGAAGGAAGGGGTTGTCCCGAAGCAAATATAATCGATGGGAGGCCAGCAAAGGATTACTTTTTTTTGTCGCGTTTCGGTCCATGATTCTGTCTTCTGAAACCCGTGTGGTGATGATTGATCTGCTGGTAGATACTAGTATGATGCTTTTAAACCATTGTTTTTGTCCTTTTTGTTTGTCCAATTTCAATCATTCTATCGTTTTCTTACTTGTGTAGCTTGTGTCGCGTCGCGCTTTTGTTTCTCGACTCACTTGCATAGGCCTTTTGTCTGCTGTCAACGAAAGAAGTTATAAAGTCTCCTGCTCTCCAGGATACATTCCCAATCTCCAACGTCTTCTCATTCTCCCATCGTTTTGCGCAAGTGTCCATGACTTACCTCTAACATCTATCTGATTATTATCATGAATTCTAAGACAGAAGTGAATACCACTCTTTTCCTTCCCATCTCTATGCTGCTGACGGACAATCTGACAGGTCGAGCAACTCAGACGCCACTTGATGGCTACTCAGGCGGAGCTGGAGAAGAAGAAGCTTGAGAAGGAGCTTGCGGACGCGAGGGCGCACTAGAAGAAAACGACCGAGGCGGCAACAGTATCAACAAATAACCCCTTCCCTCGCTCATCTGCCACACTCCCCACTAACTACATATCGAACTTCAAGCCCAAGAGGGCCGCATCGCCGCTCCCCAAGGCGAAGGTTACCCCTACATGAGGCCCGTCAAGCATGATTTACTTCAACTCCCAGCTCTGACAAGTCTGGGGAAAACTCCACGGCGGCCAAAGCTTCTGTCACCCTCTTTTGTCCTCAGGACAACACTGTGAGTATCTGTAAGGATACAAAGGAAAGGGGGTAGGAGGAAGAGAAGGAGGAGGACGAGAGGAAGAAAGGGAATGAAGTAGTTTTGGGGCGCCGAGAGAAGAGAAAGAGAGGGAAGAAGGAGAGAGGAAGAGTAGGAGGACCGTGCGAGGAGGCGTTAGGGAGGAGAGAGGCCTGAACGGAGGGTCCAGGGAAGGTGTGAGAAAGATGAGTCAGCTCTACGAGCTGAGAAAGATATAAAAGGCGTGACTTTATAGCCCAAGCAGCTTAGTCTTCTCAAACTCTCGAGCCCAGCAATCCCAACAACTGAATCTAGTAGTGTTCCAAGAACAACTGTAGACAAACGACCGAGGACACGAAACTAAAATAGCATCAGGTGTTTTCCGGCCTCTATGAGGACAGTGGCACCGCTACGGTACCTTAGATCAGAGGGTAAGATGACATATTGATAGCACGCTAGATTCATGTCGTCCCAGGGACCTTGCTCGTCCGAAACGCTGTGGCCTTCGCAGCATTTCCAGGCCTTTGGGATGCTTTCATCAATGTTCTGAACGTCGACCTTTTCGTTTCAAAGCGGAAGTTGCCCAGTTGCGATCGAGCTCCCCATCGCCGAAATCAAATGGCAAATTCTAGCCGAGGTCCCTTACTTCACCGCAGAAGATCCGGACTTTGTAGAAAAGTTTCGGATGGGCAAGGCAGGCTTGATCGAGTACGACGTATTGGTCTTTTCCGATCGTTATTCAAGCACCAACAAGAGCTGACAACTTAGGTCACAGGTTTGCCATTTCTCCCAAACCCGCCAGAAAGCGGCTTCTCAAATAGCTTCGTTCTTCCCCATCTCATACTTGACAGCGACACATTCACTGATTACTTGAGACTCAGCGACAATTACTTTGCCTTTGCAGTCTATAAGGCACGGTTAGAAGTCGAGAAGCGCTTGCTCTACAAGGTCGGAGAAGCTTAGGATCAACAGCGGCGGACTGCAGCTGGGGTTGACGACGACGACGATGATGTTTGGGAACTTCCTTTCAGAACATCGACGTTTGGGAGAAGTATGAAAGCAAGGGAGCGTCCTTCAAGGACGAGTGGAGGAGTGATACAAGCCTCTCCCAAGCGAGACACAGTGAGTAATCAGTTCAACTGACAATGTGTCTTTCACGCCGCTGACCATTTGGTACAAGTATTGGTCTAATTTCAGCCGGTCCCCCTTAGTCTAGCTGCTCGTTTAGATAGATAACTGCGTGGTCTTTTTCGTTCAGATTCTATACCCTACTTTAATTTTCTCTTTTGCAGCTTTCTGGTCTTTCCTCATCACTATCTTGTACACTGCTCTCTGAGAGTGTTTGTACAAAGGTGCTGAGGGAATACCAGTTCTACAATCTAAGACCTGATCTCTTCAATTTTCCTTGGGGTGAAAGACCCCTATAAAAGAAGTGTACATGGTGCTTTGCAACCAGTCATATAAATCTACAATGGCTGCGATTGCGGACCGCATGCGGCAGGCGGTGGATCGTTGCTCATGAACAGGTCTTACTCTTTCGTTCCCAGCCCGCCGTTCAAATCTGTGCTTCAGATCATATGACTCATGATGCATTGAGTAATATCCTACGCAATAGCTCTTGATAACCACGAAATACTACAATAAAATGATACAACGACGCGAAACAGTGAATTATATCATTCCGAAGCCTCAGGCATTGCCTGTATGAAGTGCACGTTGTGATACTGCAAAACCCATCAGGCAACACCTATCAGCGTTGTTTGACTAAATTTCATTACACTTACCAAATTCCACCAATCCCATACATGGCCGCTTATATCACTGGGATCTGATGCGAAGGAAAGCAAAGACAGCAAAACTCGTAATATTTTGCCTCGCTATAAGGAGAAAGCGCGATCAATACCGACTTATCCATTCATCCGCCTGGAAGTCACAGACGGATATGATACTGACGACCACTTACCACGCTCTGTCCATTTGAGGCAAGACACTCAACAGGTATACTAATACAGATAAGGTAAGCTTGGATCCGCTTTTGCGAGGAAGCACAAACTTCGCCAAAATGTCATAGGCTGTTTTAGCAATTATTTGTCGCTGTGGTGGCGAATCATAGCCCGGTGACAAGGCGGACCTGAAGTCAATCTAAGTCGTTATCAGCAGAGTGGGAAACAGTTCTGGCCAAGACATACACGTACACATGCAAATTGCACACAGAGCGCGGTAATGTGAATATTCGCACATTGGATACCCCACCAAGTCTCTGGTTGTGCCTCATCAAAGGTCGCAATGATTGGAACGTCGTTTGTCAAGGTGTCCAACTCCTCCAATGTCTGTTCAATCCATCGTAATGAGCTTTCAGTGTCGGTACTTTGATCTTTTTTGCACAGGAACATGCGATGCCTTTGCAGACACTGGCCTAACAACCGGAAAATTTGTGTGACAATCACAAATCCAGTCATGTACGATCTCTTCCCAAACGGCTGAGGAAAATGACTTTCCTCCGAGATGTACTCATCATCGACTGCCAATGGAAGAGGTGGAACACCCTCCATCTCAAGTAACATGATCGGGGCTCCATTCAAAGCGAGCGTCCTAATGATGGTCACGTCAAAAATACGCCAAGTAAGTCGCATTTCCAGTCACCTACTTTTCGATTGCTACAACTTCCCAATACATTCGATGACAAATCTCTCTTTCGATGAGGTTCATGCCTTCCTTCGGTTCGGTTTGATTGACCCGCAACGTGTAAACCAACCTCCGTGCCTCGGCAGCCAGCATGTCAGTTGAGCTGAGATTCTGGGTAGCTTGAGTCGATATGAGGTCTCTGATCGTGAAGAGTCAGCCTTGGGTGTAGTCGGATGACTGTATTCGTTCGATAAACGCACAGAATGACAGATCCAAGCATCGAAAGACTAGGTTGATGACTGTTGCGTAATTGGCATGCACGGCTGAACCTATGTGCCCGGAAGAGGATTCTCTTTAGGCGTTCCCGAGAATGCTGCTCCCCCATTAGACTGATTGGGCTCTGACAAATACTTTGACACGCTCAGTTATTGTTATGCCATGCTGCGCCTTCCGACCGACTCACACATAGGCCACTAGAGGTCGTCAGACTCATTCGCAAAGAACAGCCATATACTCACCGATACTAGCAAGAAATCCTCGAAAGGTCTCGTCCCTTTGGTCTCTCCGATGAAGCACATCGCTGGCGAACGAGGGCTTGTGGACGATGGGCACTAGTACATGTTGATGGCGCATGTACAATGAGAGGAAGAAGCAGATGTCAGACCATGGCGCTATCACATCGATTGGCATGAAGCTCTCAGGCTCATTTGTAGCCTTCAGCGATGCCAATATCGCAGCTTCGCTCGGGCTGTTGCCAGGAAATTGAGGTTGATCATCCTCTGCCAAGGCTTGTGCTGTGGAAGGAGTATCAAAGAATGTCGTTCCCGAGGTCGAGTTGCCGCTGGGCCGTATTTCATCAGGTAAGCGAAATGCATGTGACGTCCAACCTGCCATATTGAGAGGCAACGTAGCATTTGTAAAATGATCGGGCGGAAATGGAAATTTTGGTGTGCATTGCTGCAGGGCATTGTACAGGTCATTGGTCCTGTTATTGTTTACGCCATCGATAGCCCTTTGCAACGCAAGACGGTTGACGTTCTCCTGATCGTCGATAGGCAGAGCCACACTACCTGAGCCTTGGGTAGGTATCGAATCAACTGAATACCATGGTCAGTGTCGGGTCTATATCCTCCGAGTCCTTTATTCGGTGACTGGACCTACGGTCTGCTCCTGAGCAATCATTGGAGACAACCGCTCCACTGGATAGGATCTCATCTATATTGGTCATAGTCCGTATGGGATTCAGGGGGGTAGTAGGTACAGGTTGAACTGGAGAAGCGGAACGGCTAGACCGAGACAGGCGTTTGTAGACACTGTCACATCGGCAGGACTATCAGCAAGTGTAATTACACACTCCATCAACAGAGGAGAGCCTACCCCGATGGCCGTCCTGGCTTTTTAGGTGAATACGTAAACGTGCAACGCTCTTTCCGGCGGTAACATCTCTGGCAGGTCGGCTCAAGATTAAGATGGCGAGCACCGTCCACATTGACACCTTCAAGCTCTTTACACTTTACCTATCCCCCCGAAGGATGTGATCAGCGCGTTCAACAATCGGGAGAATGATCGTAATGACCCACTTTTTGACGTCGGCACCAGTCGCAAACTTGGTTGGACGGGCGTTTTTCTGCATCGGCGGGCATCCGGAATAGCGCTGAAATGAAGCAAAGACCAATATGATAAAGTACCCGAACGAAAGTGAAGGATTGCGACCCAATGTCCTCTTCAGGACGTGGGAAAAAAGAAACAAGGTTACAGTGGAGGAGATAGGGGAGTGGCGATGGTATCATATGGTCAATACCCTCCTGCTGCTTCGTTGTTTGTGCAATGGTGGGGCCGGCCGTCGCTCTTTCTTGCTGGCGACTCACATGTCGTGCATTACACGCATATTATTAACTTTCTAATTAAACTACTATTAATTGGGAAATGAATCGGTAACTTACTTTATTATTCCTGCATATCTCGCGTTCGGATCATCGGAACGAGACTTGTACTAGGCGTTGAGATACCGATACACCACTTCACCAAAAGGAGTTAATTAAGGTAAGCGGGCCGTTTTGGGTCCGGTGCCTCTTCGGGCCGGAGCTACCATGGAGGGGCCGGCTGGTTGTTTTCGGGCATGGGGGATAGCAGAGACACTCATCTCTATAAAACCCCCAGCTGCAATATGCACCAGTAGCTTTCCCTCGGTACATATCCCTATTACGAGTATACACTACTGAAATCAATAATGTCATCGCTCAACGGTCATTCCAACGGCAGCAAAGGTGCCACCCACAAGAGAGTGCTCAAACCAGGCGTCTGGGCCCCCATCCCCACTTTTTTGGATGACAAGGAGGAGCTTGGTGAGTGGTAATACCTAAACTTTACAAAATTTCCGAAACTTACTCGATAACTGGAAATGGTTTAGATATCTCCACCTTCAGAAAACATGTTGTTGATCTTGCTAAAATCGGCATGCAGCCTGTCATTTGCGGGTCGATGGGTGAAGCTTTCCAACTCACAGACGATGAACGAGTAACTCTCTTCAAGGAGACCCGGGCTGCTCTGGATGAGGCTGGGTTGCTCGACACTGTGGTGATCGCCGGAACGTAAGTTCAATATTAAACGCAATCGACCAGGATGAGCTAATCATCAAGTAGAGGAGCTAATTCCACTCGAGCGACCATCAATCTCTGTCATTTGGCTGCCTCTTCTGGTGCCGATGTTGCCATCGTTATCCCGCCCGGTTACTTCGCAGGAGCCATGACTCCCCTTGCCCTCAAGACCTTCTTCCTTGAAGTCCAAGCCTCTTCCCCCATTCCCGTTATGGTGTACAACTATCCAGGTGCTGCTGGTGGCATCGATCTCTCTTCCGACCTCATCGAAGAGATCGCCAAGAAAGGCTCCAACATTTGCGGCGTCAAGCTCACTTGCGGAGCCGTAGGAAAGCTGACAAGGATATCTGCTGCTACTGCCACTCCGGCCTTTGCAGACTATCCCAGGAAAAGTGACGTCGCACCAGAGTTCCTCACTCTTGGTGGGTTTGCAGACTTCCTCGCGCCCGCCGTGCTTGGTGGTAGAGGCCATGGCGCTATCATGGGTCTGGGCAACATCTATCCTCGTTCGCTTGCCAGATTGTTTGAGCTCTCTTACAAGATTGCCACAGACGCCCAGCCTTCTGCCCAAGATCTGAAGAAGGCTCTCGAGTTGCAAGATCTGGTTTCCGGTGCCGATGCATCCTTTGCAAGGGCAGGGATTGCTGGAACCAAATGGTACCTCAAGACTCACAGTGGTTATCCCTCTGCAAGGTTGAGGCACCCCTTGTTGGAGTTTACGGATGAGCAAGGACGGGCATTGGAGAAGGAAGAGGCAGTTGTCAAGTTGATGGAAGTCGAGAAGAGCTTGGCCAATAGCCAATGAAAGTTACACTAGAGATAGCATTTATGTAACAGGTCCGATGTCGAACACCCATGTACTATTTTCCCCATCCTTACTAGAGATCAATCCAGCAATGATATTCTATGAGGAACTAGATACGTATACAGTTGAACATAATGTATCTACAGCAAAGCCTTATATTCCGTCTTTGAACAATGTGTCATTTGACTTCTTCTACGTCCTTCACAAAAGTCATGTAGGATCCCGTGTCTCCCTTTTCGCGTTAAAGTAATCCTGATAATCATCCGATGGCAACTGTAAATGTACAAACCCCCATTAACACCGTTTTTGAGTCACCCGCAATTCATAGTAGCCCTCTGGCGCCCTAGATAACCACGCACTAACGAAATTGAAGAGGAAGTCAAGTACAGACAGATGCAAACGGGAGCACTCTTGGTGTTTTTTGAAAAAAAAAAGATGAAAGCGAAAAAAGACTTTGAATTTGCTATTTTATTTTGAAAACTAGGAAGGTGGTATTGGCACAAGGTAAGAGAAGGGAGGAAGCAGATCAATTATATTCTACGTTGATATGGTTAGAAACGTCTGTTTCGTACACAGCTAGCGACTCACGATAGACTTAGTAGCCGCCGTTGTAGCCACCCTGTTGTTGGCCTGTAGAATATTCAAAGTCAGCAATGTACTACCAAGTAGGCCGGGAATCCGAAGCACCGTAACCACCGGCAGCACCTCCGTAGCCTTGTTGGGCATCGAAGCCCTGGTTACCACCGTAGCCTGTATAGCCGAGAGATAAATATGGATATGGTCGTAGCCAGCCGAGCAAGGGAGATCACAGATAGAAAAAAGATGAAACCACGACAATAGCGACATGAAAGCCGAGAGTCAGAATACACATCAATCGTACGTCGTACGGTAGACAAGTGTAGAGGGTGATAAGGAGAATTGAAGGCCGAAAACAGAGATACAAATAGCAAGCAGGGAAAAACAGCATCAGGACAAGTTCACGACAGGAAATCGAAAAGGTAAATGGAAAGAGCAGTGTCTGATGCTCCATTAAAGAGTCGAGAAGGAATTATAGCTTACCGCCCTGCTCGTAGCCACCCTGCTGGCCGCCGTCTAAAGAACATGATTAGCCTCTGTAATCCCTGCGCCGAACGCTGTCTCTACTCACAGCCACCACCGTAACCGCCCTGGGCACCGCCACCGTAGCCTGAGCCACCGTAACCACCGCCGTCTGCGGAACCCAGCAATTAAGAAAGGGAGCTTGGAGAAGATAGAAGTCACGTACAGCCCTGGTTGAAACCGCCACCCTGCTGGTAGCCGCCTTGTTGTTGTTGGTAACCACCGCCGTCTACATACTTTTAGCTAGGAATGGATGAGAGCATGATGCAAACATACAGCCGGAGTTGTAACCGCCACCGTAACCACCGCCCCCAGAGCCACGAGAGTTGGCCATGTTGACCTGATAACATCAAAGTAAATTTCGCAACCAGAGAAATAACCATGCGTGTCACTTACTCGGACACGACGGCCGTCGAGCTCCTGCTCGTTCATAGCGGCAATGGCAGCCTCAGCCTCCTGAGGGGAACCGTAGGTCTACACAGCAAGTTGCTATCAGACAGGACCTTCTCACGCATGAAAACAATTACACACAACAAAACCGAAACCTCGGGATCGGCCAGTCTCACGGTCCTTCATAACGATGCACTGCAAGTCGGTGGCGACATGTTTAGACAAACGTTCAACGGGAAGATAGAGACTCAACGAACGTCGGTGACGGTACCGTAGGCGGAGAAGACCTATAGCCATGATGGTGCATTTGGCAACAACGCAAACGGTTTGAGACACAATAACATTGACCAGGCGAATATGACGTAAGCGAAACAAGTGAAGCGCCAAGAGCCACGAGTCAAGAGCCACGAGACCATAGGAAATGAGAGCGCAGGACCAAGACGCAATATCGAGAAGGGACATTGGAGAGAAACTACATGAGCAAGAAACGCTAGCTGACGGAGAGACAAGCAAACCTGGAGAAGGGTGTCATCGGTGGAGTTCCACGAGAGATTGCCTATCAGAATCACAGTCAGGTAACCGGAACCAAATCCATATTTATGTTTATGCATCGTTCGAGGACAACATTGGCACTTTCTGCTGCTGCTGATTGCTATACCGCCCCTCGCCTGCCGTTTTCAAATATGACAGAAGAGAGGTGGATGAATCCCCGAACGATGCACGTGGTGGCGTTGCCGAAAATAGAAAGTGAGGGTTAAGTGTTGACCGATAGTCGTACGCACCGACGTAAACCTTGGAAGCAGACATGTTTGATATTATTTGGATTGATGGATGGAGAGTAAGATAAAGATAGAAGTAAGAAGATGGAAAGAAGGAAGAAGAAAGGGATGCGAATGAAGATGGCGCAAAACTGCTGTCATGGGGCTAAGCAAGCGTTCCCTTAACTGAGTGGCCATTTTAGCTCCTGCAGCTATCCCCGCATGTGGCACTTCTTTCCGTACGTCATCGTCCCATCTCCTTTCAAGGCAAATCATAATCAATAAATAATAACACAGCAGCATACAGAGCACCAGCAAGGACAACAATGCCAGACACAGGCAAGCAGAAGGCGAGCAACATATCGCGTGGAGCACTTTTAGATCTGAAGGCCATTACTGCAGAACATGTTGATAGATTTGCCAAGGAAGGCAGAGGTCCTGTGAAGGGACTTCCTCGCAAGCAACATATACAGAAGGTGGTTAAAGATCAGTTTACTAAACAGAAGCAGTACTAATGGAACGATTATCCCACAACAGAGCAGAGACCCATTTAATAAACCGTCCCCAGGACTAGTGAAGCGTCTGGCGGCAGAAGCGAGAAATGATGCCAAGCGTCGTCGGTTTGATGATGAAGGCGGACCTACTGAAGAGGAGCGAAGAGAGATTCTTAAAGCAAAGGCCAAGAAATACGAGCAGATTAAGAAAGGCGACTTTTCAGGGCTGAGTCAGAAGGAGATTGAAGAGGCTGTCATTGATGTGAGTATGAATTCCCGTCAATTTAAGCGTCACTGAGGTTCCGGTAGTTTGAGAAGCTTGAAGAATTCTCAGACCATTCTTCGGATGAAGACGAATCTGCACATCCTGCTCGTTTAAGTTGGTCCGATGATGAGGCAAGTAATCTGCAGATTAGACGAAAGTAGTACGAAACACTAATATCATATCAGGATGAAGAAGACGACGATCTGGCCCAAGTTGAATACGTTGATGAGCTAGGAAGAACAAGAACTGGTACACGCAAGGAAGCAAAGGAGGCAGAACGGATAAGAGGGAGAAATGAACCTGTAAAGCTGATACCAAGCGGTGCCGAAAACTCTGCATATGCCGAAGTACAGTGAGTATCCTTCAGATGTGTTTCGCATCTTCAATACTAACTGCAGTGTAGACAGTCCAAAGTGATTCGTAAGACTGGGCTCGTCCATGAGTGATCTGAGGACTAACAGAGATGCGTAGATGGCGAACAACACGTTTTCCCTGTGTACGAACCGAATCCAGAGGTTATCAAAGCCAAATATCGGCAGGCCGAAGAGGAGGCGCGAGCGCATCATTACGATTCAACCAAGGAAGGTACATTGTCATCAATCATTATCTCGCGCATTCATGTGTCTGATTTTTCATATAGTGCGAGTGAAGGGTGCAGGTCAATATCAATTCTCCTTGGATGAGCAGCGCCGTGCAGAACAACAGGCCGCGCTGAAATCCCAACGGCATGAAACTGAGCTTGCGCGCGCCGAGGCTGATCGGCGAGGAGGTATAACGGCAGCGCAAGAAGCCCGGAAGAGGAAGTTGGAGCAACGGAAGGCGATGATTGAGGCTAAACGAATCCAGCTGTTTGGTGGTGAGAAGGAGGTGCAAATATTAAAGGAGGAAAGGAGGGCAAAGGAGGCAGATGAGTTCTTGAATACCTTGCAAAAGGAATGGGAAGGGCAGTGATTTGGGGAACAGATGAGTGGGCATGTACATCCGTCAACAATGTTGTATGCTATATGTATCAACAGTTCTATTATGTAGCAAAATTACCTTCGTAACTTGCGTAAAGGAAGCCTTTTTAGGGCCTAATGGTAGATTGCAAGTTGTCGATCAAAAGCCCATACACAGACAGACTACTAGTATCGCATGTTGGTCTTTCATCGCAGGCAGCCAACAAACGGATAACTGCACGTTCAGATACTGACATGGGCCGAAACTATTGTGTACAACACTTGGAAAGCGTGAAGCATGACAGCACAGTGAGTAAAGTAATACGTACCGCGAATGTCGATGCTCGGTTACATGCATTTATTTGCGTGGTGCAGTGCCATGCAGCAAGTTGCAACATCTGAAGCAATAGGTGTGGACTGAGATCCGGACACCGGCGACGCTGTCGGGGATAAGAACCGCACAGAGATAAAAGCCGAACGGAAGTAAATTCCCCGTGTGGGAATTATTGGTGTGGCACTATGCGGCACGACGGGACGTTGCCTGCTGATGGGAGAGCGTCTTCTTTTGACATTGGTTGAATCTTCCTCGTACTACTAACCTTACCCTTTACATATAGCAAAAGTGAGTACAGGTTCGGTATCACTCCCTTTTCAACCCCACTGATCCAGCCATCTGCAGATGCGTGTCGACAGGTGTGACTTCACCGGGTACAAGGTCTACCCTTCCAGGGGAAAGGTCTACGTCCGAGGGGACTCCAAGGTTGGTAACCATATCTCCGGATCATGTGTGGTCTGCTAAAAGCCTTGTAGACCTTCCGATTCCTCAGCGCCAAGGCTGAGTCTCTCTTCCTTCAACGAAAGAACCCCCGAAAGATCGCTTGGACTCAGGTTTACCGACGGTGTGTGGAGATAGCCCAGAGGAGGAAAACGGTTTGCTGATTTGGGCGGGATTGCTTTAGGATGCACAAGAAGGGTATCACCGAGGAGGTCGCCAAGAAGAGGTCTAGGAAGAACGTCAAGGTCCAGGTGGGTTTATTTTTCGGTTTCAACTAGGCGATCACAAGCAGGCGAAGGCAAGGAGGCATGACTCGGTGGGGAAATGGGCAAATCTGAAAGCTTTGATTTGACATGTTATGTTGAGGATTGATGGTGGAAGGACAACGGAGGAAATGAGATCTGTAAAATCGTTTGCTAATCTCGCCGTAGCGTGGTATCGTTGGTGCCGACCTTGCTTCCATCCTCGCTAAGCGAACTGCTAAGCCCGAGGTCCGCGCCGCTGCCCGTCAAGCCGCCATCACCAAGGCCAAGACTGAGAAGCGTGACAAGGAGGCCCGCAAGGCCGCCAACAAGCCCGCCCAGGCCAACGTCCCCAAGGTTTCTAAGCAGAGCATGAAGGGTGGCGCCGGCAAGGGTGGCCGTTAAAGAGCTATCTTAGCCTCGGGATGTATGGATGGCGTTTATGCACGAGTGGCACGACATGCTTTTAGGTTGGGAGGATATTCGGGGGACAGTTTCAAAGGACTCGTTAGGCCACACAAAACCGCCAATCAACATCACTGTACAGCTTTACTTTCGACACAAAATTGAGACTGCATTGCAGCTGGCGCTCATTAAGCTTACTGTCTCTTTATTCAAGTACTCGTGACCGAAAACCGGCGGACGTGCATATTGGGCCACGTGCATGTTGCTAACAGTATTTGATGAATACAGAAACACAATAAAATGTCTACAATCATGATTTTTAAGCGACTCTTCGCCTCTTGGTATCCCGGCCCATACCCTCTGCTCCTTTCGCAAAGGGCCGGCTCTTTTTCTCCTTGCTCGCAAGCTTCTTCCTCTTCTTCTCCACAAGTTTTTTGACAGCTGTCTTTCCCCCTTGTTTCTCGAGTGTCTCGAAACGCGCTTTGAGAAGCAAGTCTTTCTTCTCGCCTGTTGATTGCCTGTCAGCTTAAGTATACAACTACATTTTGGGGACTCGCCCTTTTTCATGAACCAAGCGGCCTTCCCCTGAGTCCTTTTCTCCCTTTCTTCCTTCTTCGCCTTGGCCAAAACTTCCCTCTCCATAGCTTCTTTCTCTGTTCTCACCAGTTTTGTCCTAACTTGCCCCATCTGCACTTCAAGCCTTTCACGCTCAGCAGTTCTCATTGGCTTTTCGGCCCAGGGGCAATTCTTCTCTGCCTTCTTGGCAGCAGCCACAGCTTCTTTCAATCCAGAAAACTCTTGACGGAGAAGGTCAGGCAAGAAAGAGTAGGATTTTGAATGAAGATCTGCATTAGCATGACCTGCAGAGACCGAAGAAAAACGTGGATCGCGGCGTTCCGGTTTGGGGACCTCGATGACTTGCCGCTTGCGAGACACCTGCTTTTTGGTACTCAATGCAGCCGGGCTAGATAACAGTCAGCAATGCCATGTGCGGTCAAAAATGAGATCTCTACGTACGCGTGTTTACTGCCTCTTTTCGTAGACGAAGTAGTTTCCGGCCCAGAGTCAGACTCCTCATCAGATTCTTGTGCCCTTGATCCAAACCTATGACTGTCGGTATCCGGAACAGCAACGGCTTTACCCTTGCTTCGCTGCATTTGAGCAAGCTTGGACTTCATCAGGGCAAGTTTCTCTTCTTTGCTTCGGCCATTTGAAGAAGAAGAAGAAGATTTGCGTGAGAGGGACTTCTGCGCTTTCGCAAGGGTTGAAAGTGGCAATGAGTTGAGGTCTGCGAACATCGGTTAGCCAAGTACTAAATATGCCGATTGGAGATCTTCAATACTTGCTATTTTGGAGATTTCTCTGTAAAAGGGAAACGGTCAGTGACAGCTTACCAGGGAAGTATACTGAGCAGGCTTACCAATTCAGCATCCTCGTCATCATCGCTTCCACTTTCGGAGACAGTGTCCTCATTGCCGTCCCAGTTATCGGGTTCCCATTTTGCATTTCCTTCTTCCTCACTCTCTTCATATCCATAGCCCTCTCCATCATCCTCCTTGCCTTCATCATCGTCATCATCATCAGAATACTCTTCTGCCAGACCTGGCTGGAATCCCTCTGCAAATTCGTCGACTTCCGAGTCCGACTCCAAAAACTCATCGTCCGGGGAAGGTTCCTTAACTGCCTTGTTCGCCTGTTTGAGGCGAGTTGCCCCGGTAGCCTTCGATGATGATGCTGTAACCATTCTGAATGCGTCTTGCCTGGTGCTGATCTTAATAGAATGGCTTCCCTTTCAAATTTGAAGTCAACAATAAGTCGAAAGTGAATGCAATTATTTTGAAGGCAGCCTGGAGATTAGATATCGCGCTTGATTGCAATTTTTTTTAATTGCTAATAATTGGACTACTAGTATTTAGAAAATAATTGTAATCGCAAAAGCAGATCAACAACCGCGTGCTGGACTTGCCTTTCGTCAACAACCTCTCCATCCTTTCACCATCCACTTGCTTTTTTCATGTCTGGTCCCCAAGCAGGTCCATCGCAGCCCAGCTCGGCGGCTCCACAACAGCAGTCCCAGCAGCCTCAGGCACCACAGGCCCAGCAAGACCTTAAACGCCGCGCAGAAGTTGACGCCGATGCCGCTCGTAGATTGTATGTCCACAGGAGCCCATCCTTCTCTCAGCACTGACGCAAACAAACCACAGAAAGCACCCTCGTCCACCATTACCCCCTCCGCACGTGCTCTCCGCTCTCGTGTCCAATTCTCCAGCGTTCAATGAGTTGATGAAGATCGAGCAAAAGCTTGACTGGACATTGATGAGGAAGAAAGCAGAGGTCAACGATGCCCTTGGGCGACCTACCCGTGTACGTTGACATTTTATCACACTGGCCTTGGAAATTTTGAACCTAATTTGGTTTTAATGGCAGGTCAAGAGAGTATTGCGCGTGTTCATATCGAACACCGCCCATGACCAGGACTGGCAAAAGGCATTGGATGCAGGCGCAGGAAGTGTTGTCGGTGGTGATTACAGCACAGGCCCTCGAGAAAACCCGGGGCAGGATGCGATTATGGCCGATGGTGGTGTAACGAAAAGCAACGAGCCCGATCTCAATACGGGAAAAGGTATTGCTGGATGGATTTTAAAGGTCGAAGGGCGCCTATTGGATGTAAGTGGTGGTTTGAGGTTTTTTTTTCGAATTTTGATGCTAATGAACAGCCGTACAGTCTGGAAACGTTAGACTCGATAAAACCAAGAGAAAATTTACGACTTTCCTCAAAAGCGCTATCATCGAGTTTGACAATCGCGATGCGCCCACTTTCCCGGAAGGTAACATTGTAGAATGGCATGCCACAAGCCACCAAGGCCCGCCGCTCGATGGATTCGAGATCCTTCGCAGAGGGGATGTCAATATACCTTGCCGTATTTCTTTGCATATTGCGCACTACCCTGAGCGTTATAAGGTTCTTGAACCTCTCGCGGGACTTATCGGCTTGAGGGAAAGTACAAGATCTGAAATAATGAGTGGCCTATGGAAATTGGTTAAGACTACCGGTGCGCAGGACAAGGAGGATGGGACAATCATCAAAGCTGTCGGAGGCCTACAAAAGGTGGGTCATTTCCAAGATCTATTGTTGACAAAACGCTGACTTATTGGCAGCTTCTCCCGCAAGGGCAAGAAACCGTTCCATTTCATGAACTACCCGAAATCGCAACGCGTTATCTTGCTCATCCTGACCCTGTTGTTATACCCTACACCATAGAGTACGTTTTGATTTCTTTCCGCTTTGGATTCGCTAACATCCGGATTAGCGTCTCAAAAGATTATACATTCCACAACAAATGCTTTGACATCCCCATTGAAATTGAAGACCCGCTCAAGAGCAAAATGGCGTCAATGATTGGAAGCTTTGAGGGTCCAGAGGGTCAAGAGATTGTTAAGCTCGAAGACAAGGTTGCTGAGTTGGCCTTCTTTGCTAAGGAATTAAAACAAAAGAAGGATTTCCTCGAATCGTTCGCGTATGTTACTGCTCATCTGAGCCATTTGACAGACTGACTAACCGTTACCAACAACAGCGCTAATCCTCAAGCCTTTATCAACAACTGGCTTGCTGCGCAAGCCCGCGATCTTGATCAGATGCTCGGCTATCAAATCGGGCAAGCGGTCGTTAATGGCGGCTCTGTTCGCGAAGAAGATTTGCGTCGAAGCGACCTGTTTACCATGCCATGGGTGGATGAAGCGATTACAGTACATGAGTCAGCTAGAATGGAACATGACAGGAGAGCGCAGGCTGCTAGCTACGGAAATATGAGATAGTGTATGAGACGCCATTTGTCAATACCAGAATGCAGCAAATTTCTTCATTATGCTGAGAATGAATGCATAATAAACATGAGTTGATGTCGTTGCTCTTAAACCTTATAACGCCTTCCGCCACGTGAAAAGAAAGTCTTGAGAATCCAAACTTGCAATCTGGCACGTTTATCAGCGGTGTCGCCTTTTTCAAAAAGAGATAAACTGACAAGGACATGGCTACAATGATAATACACTCCAAAATTGTGAACCACAATATTCTGCTCTGTGTCGATAGAACGGTAGAGTAATTTCTGTGATGTCGTGTGTGGAAGTATTTCTGAGTTCTGGTGATGCTGTTCAAGATGCCACTGATTTTGTAAGTGCTCTCTTCGAGGGCAGAGGTGTGTTCCTTGAGAGGTGGTTGCTGACCAGGAAGGATGCGTCGAGGCTCAGATTCTACCATAATGCTATCGGGATGTGAGTCTGGACGCGTTAAGAAGATGGATTAACACGTACTCAAAGTCGAGAAGTTTGTCTTGGGTGTACGCTTCATTTTCAAAGCAGAAAGAGTATTCCCCAAGCTAGAGAGAAATAATCAGCAATTAATAGCTTCGTGAAACTATCATAGGAGCTTACCTTGTTGGCGGTGAAAATGTAGTCACCTTGCTTCTCTCCTTGGCCCTCCAAGATCACTCTGTCATCTGGGTCCAACACCACATAGTCAATTTCGAAGTTTCCTCCGGACTGCACGGCGAAGTAGAAGCCTGTTTATTGGGCGGAAATGGATGAAATTACGGTAAGCTCTGGTTTGTCGCAATATCATATGAAGTAAACACGCACCAACTTTCTCTCCCAACCCGTCGACGTCGGCGTAGTAACAAGACCTGTCGTTTGCAGCCAACATGGCTGTCAAGGCTGTCGCGCTGACGTGGGCAGCTGCGAGAAGGCCTATAGCTATGGCAGCAAGTATTGGTGGACGTGATAAAGGCATAGCCAGGGATGGGGCGAGGAAGAGGCGTTCTTATGAAGATGGGATAGTGAATAGTTAATGGTGTAGTGAATAGCGAATAGTGCAAATAGTAGTGACACGTCGTGATACCAAATCGTCAACGTCACGATATTCGAGGTTACATAACCCCCTTTAAATTGCACCCCATTTATGGCACAACTCCCAAGATCGAGTTCGACCAGAATGTTATTGCGTCCACGTTTCACTCTGTTCAGTGTATACACAATCCAGATATCCCAATTTCTCAATGTCCACGTCCTGGGACAACGCACGAAGGCATGCCCGAGCCCTTGAGACAGCCTTGGACTCGAAATTGTCCACTTATTCAAAGCTAGCTGCTTCCATCGCACGCGGCTCCTCTCTGGGCGGAAGCTCTAGTCGTGATGAACTCAGTATGGAAGAAGAAGGTATCGGGGGCTACAAGCTCGTTGAGGAGGAGATTGAAGAGCTTCTTTCAAAGGTGGGACTAACATACTGACTTTGTCCAAGTCACTGACTTGTGAATAGCTTGAACAAGCGATTGAAGACCTCACAAGTCTTATAAATTCCCCGAGCCAACCTCCTTCCACGTCAATGCAACACTCTGCCCAGACTCACAGGGATAACTTGGATGATTACAGGAGGGACTTTGTACGCACCCGGGTGAGACGAGATCAATTCCCAGGTTTGAGCATCTGAATTGATGGAGCAACAGAACAATGTTGAGCAAACCATACGGCGGTCAAACCTTTTAGGGTCTGTTCGCAAGGACATAAGGTACACCTAAGTGCGTGAGATCATCACTCATTGCTTATGTCTCTCTTAGTGATTACAAATCTGGACGGTCTGGCACAACGGACGCTCTCTTGCAAGATCGATCTCGAATAGATTCGAGTCATCGCATGATTGACGACACCTTAAAGTACGTCACGTACCGATTCGTCTCCCTTCTCGAAAGCTGATTTGCGATGCAGTCAAGCCTACGCCACCCGCGAAGACTTTGCCCAACAACGCACCTTCCTTGCCTCTATCGACTCTCGAATGGGCGGTGTTCTCAACCAAATGCCAGGTATTAATTCTCTCATCACAATGATAAGGACACGTAGAAGAAGAGATACTGTCATTATGGGATGCGTTATCGGCCTGTGCGTTGTGTTACTTCTTGGTTATATGTTTGGGTTCTAGAAGCTTTGTCATCTGGAATGAGTCTGTAATATGTATTTGATTGATGCTTTTTGCAGCGATCTACAAGAGCCTTGAAAGATGACTAGTGCGACTGCGCACAGATTCGTTACTGTAATCAATTAAATATTACTGCGAAAAAAGCCGACCGTCTCAATTGTTTGTTACTATAGCCCCCTCATACATTGTTGATGAGACTACCAAATGTTGTTACACTTTTCAAAGACATAATAACCCCCATTATTCCCGTTTTACGCGTTTCCAAAGCGATCAGGCAACAGCACAGGGCCAACTCTGCAGCATTACGGTCAGTAACCTCGTAAACTAAGGATTATCGATACTTACAAGCTCCATGTATAAAGCATATAGCACAACCAGCTGCTTATGATCCTCATCCACATCGTCGTTTCCGATCTTCCAATGTAGACGTCGGGCTCGTTCACAATGCCAGGAGCGCCGAATTGAGACTCGGTAGGATGGGCTACAGGCGATGTCGAAATGATAGCCCAGTCCGTAAGGAGACCTGCCACATACATTGCTGCGATAGCAAAAATGATGTGGAACCAGGAATACTAGATTCGTGTTAGAAAAAGCAAGAACGATTACCTATGATTAATGACTTACGTTGTATTTAGTTCCTGCTCGTTCATCGTCCCTCTCCTCTCCCATAGCGGCTTCAATTTCCTCGTCCTCATCCTCTGGTTCGTCAAGGACGCTAGCGGGTAATGATCCCGCGTTAACAGCGGCCAAAATTGCCTGATATCGCATCTCGTCTTTCCTTCCCTTCGGCTGATTCGTAACCAATCTAACCTCACCTTCCTCCTCGCCGTCATGAGGCAGAGCAACCGCACCGTATGAAGCTCCTTCATGGCGGCCTTTTCCCACAAGCGCAGTGCTCTGCGTAGCAGCACGGGAAGTGGAATAGGCAATGGCGAGGAAGGTGAAGAGGGCACCAACAACAAGGGTAGTGGTTTGAGTACCACCCCGAGCGTGCAGAGGGTTACATTTACCTCCTTGAGTATCGGTGTGATTGACAACAGCAGATGCGGTAAGGTAAGTGCAGTACGCAGCAACCATCGAAGCTTGAGTAAGGCCAGACTTGGGGTTGGCTTCCTGAACGGGGTGGGATATCGCCACTATTGTCACGATCACCGATAGGATGAGATTGAAAGTAATGAAAAAGGTGTTGGTACCACATCCTGACCCGGCGAAGAAGACATAAAGAAGAATTGTAACGGTAATAGTTGTGACAAACATGCCAAAAGTCGAGCCGACGAGGATGAATTGCCAAAGATTAGAGTTACTGTGCTCCCAATTATCCAAACATGTCTCGGACCAGGTATGAGCAAAGTCAACCAAAAGAACAAGGCCGATCAGAATAAAAAAGAAGGCACCGATCGGGGCAATGTAAGAGCCATAGGCCATATAGAACTCATTGGGGATGAGGAAGGCGAGGAAACAAAGGAGGAAGTAGAATAAGAGTTTGGGACCCCACCACCTATACTAAGTTAGGAGCGCCTCATATAGATAAAAAAACACTCACCCGTTTTGGATAGCAGCACGTTTTGCCTTTGTTGACCTGACGCCTATCAGAATAGTCGACAGGACCAAGTGGAACATAGTCAGAGCAAAGCAGAATCGGTGAACCTGAGGTTTTGTCAGTCCATGTGGAGTTATAAAGCTACTGGATGAACTCACAGCCAAGAGGCCATAGCATTTCCCTTTCGAGCAGTCCATCTTAATCCAATCCCAGCTCAGCTTCTCAATCTGTCGGATTGCAATGTCCGTCTTGGAGAGGTACGCCAACATTGACGATAGGGCGAATATGAGCTAGACGTGGTATTAGCCATTGGATAAACCTGGACTTAAGCCATTGTGGCTTACCCCAAAGCCGACTCTTGTCGCTATTGAGGAATTGCAGTTACATGACTTGCAGAAGGCGGACGCAGCCGTGCCGCCTATAGGTTGTGAGCGGCGAGATGAGAGGTGAGGGGAGTTACGCACCCATGCAAATCATGCAGCCTGAGAAGAGAGAGCCTGCAACTGTGCCTATTCCTCCTGTGAGGAGGGGTATAGATAGTAGGGCGCCCATATTGCAACAAACTGTTGGAGGATGTCAGAGAGACGGACAACGCACGAACAGCCTAGTTAGGGTGAGTGAGCATCCATAATAACAGATCGTCGGTCCACCATCTCCACTTTACGTAACCACATCTCACTGTGCTGCTTCGGCCTTAAAAAAGATTGCGAACGACGGACACTGCACGCAGAGCATCATGATTTTCCTCTGCCCTTCCGCTTGTCTCTATCTGTTCTTATGCACATAATACTATATCACAGGTCTACAAAGAATTGAATCCCTGGCGGCGGGACACATAGACACCGGGAGCTCAGAGTTGAATTTTGCCGAGTTGTACCTCCTGCCTTTTAAGGCAATTCAACGACTTCTTTAATGGTTCACGACGCTGCGGGCGAACAACACTCTGAAATTATGGAACCAGGCTGCCTCAGCTAAGCTGCTTGATACGATCTGGCTTTAGATCTGTCACAGTAGTTGGAGAAGACGAACGTCGACGTTTTCTCTCGAAGAGGCAAAACCCACAGGTCTTGCGCAATGGGGCAACGAAAGTCACACGAAGCGTGCTCCTCAAATCCTTTCGACAGATGTTTTCCAGCCAGAATTAATAATAGCTAGTCAAGATGTACTTTCCCATTGGAGAATGATCTGACAGCTGTAGGCAACTGCTCAAACCCAGTGCCTCGAATACACCTCTTTTACTAATGCTCCATTCGGATCATATGACTACCTCCTCCATCGCCATATCCAACGAACATGAATCGCGAAACAAGAGTACTCGTAGTAGTGAGGAAGTACATCAAAGGAAATGTCCTTTTTCCTTCATGTCATGCCCCTGACCGCTGTCACAATTGTCCTCTAGGAGCCATAGCTAACGAATCTCCGATTTATGAGCCAAGGCTGTCCGTAGGGGCGATAGCTGATTGATCATGCTCAACAAAACACCGAAGCCTCAAATGTAGAAATTCGTTGTCAAACCGTCATCTCCGTTTGGCTCGGCCCACAAGGTCAACCTGCACGCCTATAGTTCAAAACACATGAGTTTAATTCACCTCTTTCACCTCCAAAGTAGTACTTATAAACCTTAATAAAAACGCCCCTATAAGCAAGGCTATTAGCCATTTTCATTGGAAGATTGCATAGCAATCTGACCGATTGCATTTTCTCCTTTCTCACCGTCTGCAGGACTCATATTGGCCAACTGCATGCATATTTTTATATCAATCGATAGCTACGGGGCGTCCGAGTCGGATAGTTCATTGCAAAAATATTGTTCAGAGGGTGCATGTCTACCACATATATAGTGGCCTTCTTTCCATAGTAAACCGGAAGGCAGATTTGATTCCGTCGAATGAGATATGCGGAGAAGAGGAACGAACGAAGACGAGAACGAACGAGCGCCGACATTTAGCATATTTTACATCCTGCTTCCTTCGTCTGTCATGGCTTCATTGACAATCTTCTACACAGACATGTCCTTGGCAGTAGTAAATTAGTAAATAGTAAGCGCCTCCTATTCTTTTGGCTGGCTTATCATGTTCAGGAAGTACTATCATCATCTCTGACTCTGTCGTCATTTGGCCATCATGAACGTGTGACTTGAGCACGATTGTTTGTTCACAAAGCTAATTGCATTAGCAACCACATTGGATGTGACAGAGTGCTTGAGCAGAGGCGCCAGCAAGGATAGGCGGTGGAGAAGTTGACATCGGACACTTCAGATTGTAGTAATATGTCGTCGGCCTTTGAGGGTAAGACGAGAGACTTGGCATATCTTATATCTTACATCTTATAGGACTCCAAGGGGTAATTCGAGCTCGGACGGGTACGATTAAAGGGATGGACTACTCTGATTCAAACGTTCTTTACTCCACTTGATCAGCCTTTATTTGCGGACAATCTTAATGCTGGATACGACAACTGTTCGCATAAATGTCTACCTGCAGAAAGTACGGTACCATCACCTGGTATTCAGATCCGATAATTGGTGATTTTAATCTGATATCCCGTTATATGTGCTTGAGCAATAATGCCAGACAATCTCAAGATAAAATCATGCGATCGAGTCCAGAAGACCATTTGGTAATCGATAGTAAGGTGCCAACTGAATTGTGCAGCGGAACAAGAAAAGAATAGGGTGCGCTCGGCAAGTGTCAAAAGCGTGAATGAAATCAGTTCCGAAACCATGCTTAATAGCAATATCTACTCTCTTAGCTCTTCCATGCATCTGGATGTGTTCATCATAGTCATATACGAAAGTGTCAAAGTCAACGTCTTAACAGCAGATAGAAGGAAGAAGTAAGAAGTCCAGTTATTAGATCGTTGTCCGCGTTCTCTGTGCCATCTTCCAAACTTGAAACTCTCATCGTTTGAACAGTGCCCTTCCTTGGCTGAGGTGGCCCCCATGTGCTTTTTGTTTGTTGGGAGGTTTATCTCACTGACTCTCAGCTCATGCCTTGGTATTTCACTCCTGCACTTGGGCACTGCTGTTGTCTTCTTCCTTTTGACATGACGCAGAGGAGGGGGACTTTCAGTCGTTGGTTCGAAATGAACCTTCTTATCAATGAAAGCGTTTATGACCTGGTTTCTCTTTGGATTCTCCATCATGGCTTACAGTCTCATAGGTTCAACACAACCATCTGTAATGCGGCCAGACAGAATATCCAAAGTTCAGGCTTACCCATCATTGATTTATCTTTTTTACCCTCTAGCTTTTCTTCTAGAAGAAATGGCGAAGATTCTGCTTTGTGTCCACGCTCGCCACCTGATCCGGGACGCTATTGAAAAGTAGAAAACAAAAAAGGCAAAGGTTGGAAAGGATGTTGCAACTTTATGGGTTTGAACAGATGCAAACGCAAAAGCCATGCCAACAAGGGCGAGCTAAAAAAACGACTGACGTACTGAACGACATTCGCAGACTTTAGCACTTCACATAGTCCTACCTGATAAGAGCCATAAGCACACATCATACTAGCCTCTAATCTCTGGCTACTCAATCCAGATCTTCATCGCCACCTGAAGATGGAGAAACGCTGGGTTGCCGGGGGATTTGCAACTGTCGGGAATGATTATGTATAGTAGTAGCTCCTACTGCAAAGGCGACACTTTCCGCGATCAATACAACAATGTTTATTATCACGTCATGGCGAACTATGGGGGAGACAAGCATGATGTTGAGGCCGAGGGGACAAGAAAGATGGTGAAAAGGATGTTGAAGATCGGCTATGCTGATATACAGGACGAAAATGAAGAATGGCGGTTTCCCGATCAAGCTATGGAGAGAGAAAAA
>NC_009183.1:614049-659049 GCF_000149385.1 Cryptococcus deneoformans B-3501A
CTCAACCCGGTGCGATGACCGCCCAATTTGTATGTCTTTAATTTCTCTTGACAAATCATCTGCTGACAGACCAATACAGGAGCACACGATTTTGTTGAGACCCACTTGTAAGGAGGTTGTTTCTCGAGGCGATGACTATTAGACTTCACAAGTAGAGGACAAATTGTAGCACATGTTGGGTTTGATCTGCATGTATAGTATGTAATAATTGATTTCACTTCAAATGAACCAATTGTGGCACGCAGAAATCAATCCTGCGCTTTTAATAGGGAAGAGATCATCATGGTTCATCAAAAGTCATTATTTCGCCAGCATGCAGAAACGTTCGTGGTACGCGTACAATATACACAAGTAAATCGCCGCCAACAACAGCGCCATCACGTCCTAATGCTCCTCGATTTGTTCTACGTTCTCAACGATTTCCAATACAAACGCAGAGGTGACACCCGGAATAGACCTCTCGGCTTCTATGAAGGCGTCGCGTAGACGATCCAAGGTCGCTCGCGCATGGTCATTCGGTACACGAGTAGCGAGCTGCATAGGTGCCAGTTAGCGATTGCGCACAGGTAAACGAAGATAATCAAGCGTACGTTGCTGAGAGCGGGAATAATAACACCTTCAAGCATTACATCGTCATCGCCATTCTCTTCCAATTGCTCGTCATGATGATGTCTGGGAGGTTGCACCTGCGACGGCGCAGGAGCTGGAGCACGGGGAGAAACCATCGCCCCTCTGACAGTAGGGTGCATAGCTTGCCTAACATCCCTCGTCCTAGTCGGAGTCGAGCTACCTTGAGAGTAACCAGGAGAATTCACATATGTAGATGTGGAGGTACCACGTGATGGGGTAGTAGGGAGCGCTCGACCATTCAGCGATGGTGGGAGAAATTCTTCTGTTTTGGTACGAGTAGGTGTGGCAGATTGAGTGGACATGTGAGAATCAGAAGGGCCACTAACGCTTCCATTCGTGGGTGGAAGAGGGCGTCCGGTGTTACGTGAAACGGTTCCAGGTAAGTTATTGCGGACGGTCCCAACTATCCCTCATATCAGTTTACTGGTACCAGGAGATCGTTGCCTAACTCACAGTCCCATAGCGCATCGGCTGCGGGCCCATAAGCGGGTCTAATGGGCTTTAGTAATTCCATACTGGTCCTCTAATGACAGAACCTACTCTTGGGACATTCCACCGACACCGTCATCTGCGGGTTTTGCCCCTCCTTCAGCCTTCCACTTCTCGTACATTTCTATCAGCTCAGTAAGGTAAGAAGCTTTCCTCGCAGTTTTGATGAATTTGTGCTTCAGTAATTCTTTGGCAGTAGGACGCTGAGGCATGTCAGAATCCTTGACCAGTCAATGAAAAATTAAAACTCACGTTGCGAGGATCACGCTGCAGACAGAGGGATACAAAATCACGGAACGGGCGGGAAAAACGATCATCCAATTGCGGAGGAGGGTTCTTAGGAATCAGGAATAGCACTTTCATGGGGTGTAAGTCGGCATATGGAGGTTCACCCATGGCCATTTCAATACAGGTGATGCCTATTGTACACTCAGCCTTGAGAGAAGACCAGAATAGATGGCAGAGCACACACCAAGACTCCAAATATCCGCTTTGTGATCGTACCCAGATTGTTTGATCACTTCCGGTGACATCCAATAAGGCGTTCCAACGAATGTGTTCTACATCGCGAAAGCGGTGAACATCATATAAAGAGGGCTCAAAATAAACGCACCTTCTTCGTCATTGTGGCTGTCAGTTGACCAGAAACACCAAAATCTGCGAGCTTGACATCGCCGTTGGCAGTGAGAAGGATGTTGGCAGCTACGGATTATCAGAGAGATCGCTCCGCGCATGTGCTTCAATTACTCACCCTTGATATCTCGATGGAGTTTCCCTTCTTCGTGCAGATACTCCAATCCCCTCAAGAGCTCACGGGCTAAGATTGCAATGTATTCTTCTTTGAAAACGCCAGCTTTCATCTACCAAGCAGTCAGCCAGGTAATGATCGGACAAGTTATAATATTACCAAGTCAGAACACGAGCCTCCTGAACAGTACTCCATGATGATCCAGAGGTGTGAGCCTTTCAAAAAAGACCCATGATACCTCGTTACAAACTCGCTATCCAGCTGGCTGAGGATCTGTATTTCTTGTTGGATGTCGTCAATTTCATCCTCGGCACTCTCTAGGTCAATTATTTTTATGGCCACTGGTAAAGACGTTCGTTTGTCATAGCTGGATTTGCAGATGAGCGAGTGAATCGAAACGATGTCAAATATATGGCATACCCTTGGTAAACTTCTCCGAAACTTCCCTTGCCTAAAACAGCCATGTCTGTTAATATCTATTTATTTGACAACGGGGTTGATCGATCCTTACCAATGCGGTTCTGACGGACATAGAAGAGCTCGGGGTCGGCATGCGGATTATTGGGATTGTTTTGAGAATAGGTTGACTATCGACACAGCATCGCAAGATTAGCTTGCTTGTCTTAATGCAAAGTCTGCGTAAAGGTCACAGGGAATTCTCTACGCACCATTTTGTCAATATACGATACAGTGTTGTGTGCTGAAATGAGTAACGAAAAGCGCTGTCACCACAGAGAAATGCTCTCGCACTCTGGACCCTGAGGATGTTCGCGGTGGCTTGTGTCTGTAGTGGATGGGTGCTTTTGAGGCCGTTGCCGAAGCTGTAGCGTGTGATCTGTTGTGAGAGCGTATGGGCAGGAAGGAAGAAGAAGATATGAGGAAGGAAGGAAGGAATGAAATGGATGATTGTACTGGAGACGCAGCGGCAACGACTAAGCTGTTTCTGGAAACCAAACGCGTCCGAGCGCAAACAACAACAGAAAAAGAAAGCGGGAACATTTAAGCAGTTCACAGAACGCAAATAACAAGACAGTAGCGTTTTATGCATGTCATGACATCGTTATACGGGTTTTACTCAACTACCTCTCCTAGACAGTCTCCGCCAGTCCCCCGCCTTCACTGACAGACCCTTGCATACTCGGTCTCCTCACATCGTCAGGTCCAAAATACCCATCCGCTCCTGACAGGCTAGCCTGTCCAGAGGGGGGCGTTGACGGCCGTGGTATACGGTGTAAAAGTCCGTAGCTGAGGCAAGATGCGGTCAGCATGCCGCGTAGAAAAAAATAGAATGTACATACCCAATGCCACATCCTATTAAGCCTTCTCCCCCCCACTGTCTAGTAGGGTAAAGAACTACTTCTCGAAGGTTACTATTGCGTTTGACGTTAGCATCTCGTCCACTATGGATGCCGAGACACGTACTCCAAGTCAGCGTTGTAGACAAATAGCCGCAATGGCTTGTCCACATGGGCCTCGATCAAGTTGTAAAAGTCGTTCTCAGAATGTAAAGGGCCGCCAGACCAAGCAAGGACATAATCTCCCCAAGGCACAAGACCCGCCATCTACATACCCCCATTATGAGCACACCCTCTTGAGCATCCCCTGATATTACTGACTTACCTCTGCTGGGCTCCCTTCTAAGACATCCAAAACGTGATATACAGACTCCAGGGCATGTGCGGGATTACAAACCCTTAGGCTCAGACCAAGTAATGAAGGTTTAGCGTTTGGGTCGCCGCTCGCTTTTGACGCTTCTTCTGACCAAGCGCGAGAGGGTACCAGATAAACGTCTAAAAGAAAGCCGGCCCATCCATCAGTGATTTCTGCGGTGGCTCTTTATATGGTTTACCCACCTCTAACCCTCTGGCTTTTCGTATTGTATACTCTTAGTCCAATCTGTTTCCCTTCATTTTCTTCTAATATTTTGCCCAGCACATCTGGCCTCAGTGCTTCTACACCCTCACTACTACTCCTTCTCCCTCCTTCAGATGCGCCAGGAGTGCCAGTCGGTTCATTGATCGAAGGCGTTTGAACACCGATAAGATAGTCAAAATACGGTTCGACCAGCCCGTCTGCCGGGGACATGTCTGCAACGCGCAGACAATGAAGGGCGAGGTCGGGAAGCGAAGAAGGAAGAGAAGATGTTGCCTGGCCCATTTTCTAGCTAGCAGGCAGTTTATTGATGTTTGTGCTGAGCTGGGGAGAGGCGTAGGGATATGGTTGTCGCGCAGTGAGGAATTAACGTAAGGCTGGAAAGGATAACAAAACCGATGATTCAGCGGAAGATGAGAACGAAGGTCTATGACTGGGTGCGTGACAGACGAACCAAGCAACAATAAACAACAACAAAGATGTTCTTCTGAGCGATACACACTATTAATCCAGATGTCAAAATAGGCTCGCGCCAAGTGTGTGCTTCATCTTCGCGCCCACCAAGTCGACTCTGACTTTTGCACCATTTATGCACAACAAATACGAATACAATAATAAACCATGAAAACAAATCAGCCTCAAACCGAACCATGCTCAAATATCAACTGTCGCAGTCGGAGAGGAACCAAAACTAGGGTTCTTTCTATCACGCATACAACGAAACGAGGCGCTTTTCAGTCCATTTGGTATCCGCACTCTCGACACCAGCTTCGCCTTGTTCGAATGTCAACTGGGCTTTGCAATTGTTGATTGAAGCTTTTATCGGTTGGTAATGATGAAGGATTAGCAAGGCAGAGATCTTGTGACCTTGGGAGCGAATGATGGAATCGTGAAGGATTCCATTTTTTATCGCAATATGGGAATAGAACTCAAGCAATTCTTTCAGCCAATGGTTTTGGATGGTCTTGAAGAGACCGACACTCTTTGCAGAAAAACAAGAAATCGTACAAGAGGCCAGAAACAGCTTCGAAACTATCATCTCGCTTATGCTTGCGGCAGCGGAATCGGCTTTTCCTCCGGTCTCCCACCAGTTATCGAGCAATAACCCATTGCTTCTCGATTCATAGGCAAACCAAGTCTAAGTGGACAATGATGGCCAAAAAGCAACCATCGCATTGCATTATAGACAATACTGCCACTATAGATGCCACCTTACGGAAGCAAAGAAGATGACAGGGAGTATAATGAAGGCGGAAGGTTTGGCGAGGAAAGCGTAGAGGGACAGCAGCGACAGGGAACAACGACGACAACGGATTTTCCGCCGTCTACGACTATTTACGATCAAATTGACTCTTATTTGAACACACGAGTTATTCCTTTAGTTGATATAAACATATGAAAACACGATGGATAATCACGGTTTCGCTTAGATGGTAAACTGGAATTCAATGTACTATGCAAGATAATTTTTGACACTGTAAGGCAAGCACCAAAATAATAAAACAAGTAATCGACACGACACGATGCAGGCCACAAGAGCGGACATACGTGATACTTGCTGCAATACGAATCACCAGCGATCACCCGCCATGTAGTTGGCTGGTGGACTGTTGATTCGAGCCACATATGGGAGATGTTGGTGCCAACCTAAAGTAGTAGCAAATAGTTATTCCCCCCAAATGGATCAGGGCACAGTAAGAGATGCACTTAATCAGGAGCCTATATGGACAAGACACTGTCATACATACTGCTAGGCAAGTGCCAGCAACAAAACAAGAACTGACAACCTGAACTTTACCCTGGGGTCACAACAACGATATATACAGCATCAATGAAATGAAATCAAAAGTAGAATTGACGATGGGTGGCCGTTCATCCATTATATTTATCGTTTAATAGTCTGGTGGAAAAGCATAATAGTCACAGCAAAAAAACTCCTACGGCGACTTATCAAGGATACCACTGCCTGATCGGCCCTCCTTTCCCAACATCAAATCCTTTTCCGGATCCTTGTATTCTTGAGAGATCGCTCGGCCCTCGCCCAGAGCTTTCAGATCTTGCATCCACTTATAGATATCAGACAGCCCTTGAGGGTCGACTACTCTTGTTCATCCTCTGCGTCAGACTTTCCGTATGGCGTAACTGGAAGCGGCACGTTTTCGGGCCTGATCGTCGGGGGCGGGGTTGCCGATGTGGGCCGAGTGATCCGTACCGGCCGGAATTCCGGTGTGCAAAGAGCTTGAAGGGGTACGCCATGCCAAGGTTCTTGAGATGTTTGGGACTGAGATGTTACGGCTTTGTCTTGTGCAAATGATTGCGGCCCACATGACAGAGATGGGTGATAAGGGGGACTAGATCCTTTTGTCTCAGAGCTTATGAACTGGAATGAAGGCAGGAGTTGGCTGCAAGCTTGCCGTGACGACAGTTTTGCTGGTTGCAGAGGGGGTGCATTTGTGAAGGACGGAGATTGGGAAAGGGTTCTGCTTACTTTAATGCCCGTCACATTCAGTCTTGAGTTCGTTCGTGCAATGGAATCCAACAGTGCGTGATGTTCTGGACTATAGTTCGCCGTCATTGCCGACAAAGTTGTGCTAATGGCTTTTTCTATTTCGAGTCTGTCGCCTGGCGATATGGTACTGAGTGCAAGGATCTTGCCGATAAACTGGGGCCCACTAGGTGAATCGAAGAGTAGACTTCTAAGAACGAAATCATATTTTTTGGACAAAAATATGCTCCTCCGAACACTTTTTGATGCTTCTGGCTCACTCGATTGAGCAATGACTGCACCACTTTGGTAAGTATCCTGAGGCATTAGAATTAAGCATCAATCAATGACCTACTTCTCAAAATTGAGCGAGATGCAATTCTATGGTTACAGAGATGGCCAAGGTGGGGAAGGAATCGCTTAGATATCAGATCGTAGCGCCCCGGCAAGTTGGAACTATCAAGGAGCCATGTCAGCAAGAGGGCTCCATTTGAGCATGTGGCGAGGGGGATGGAATTAAGAACGATGGACGTTGCCACACGTTTCTGCATGACCGTTATCAAGTACGGCTACATAAGAAAAGGGATAATGACATACCTTTTGGTACAAGGTGGCTTGTGAGCTTTCCAAGCACCTCAGCAGACACCTTGCTCCATATCGATCTGAGATTATTGCCAGCAGTTTGTCCACGGCGGCGTCAAATATAAAGCTGTTGAGCTCAGGGCCGTATTCCATGATGCCTGAACACAGGTAATTGCCGATCTTGTCGCACATAAGAGCTGGTGCCCACTCTCGAAATGACTCAACTATGATTTGTTGTTCTTCTTCAGTCCGGCAGCTATCCACAAGGGTTTGTGCCACCCAAGTACCATGATGATGAATGCCTACATAAGCAAGGTAAGGCGATATTCCTTTCAAAATAGCAAGACGTTGTTTGGGCGAAGCAAGTCTGAATAGGTACTGCAAAACGGTGTTTCCGAGAGGGTGTATTGATAGCTGTACTAATATGTCGGCATTTACTTAAAAACTTGATTTGATAACTCACCTGTACGTAATGGCCAGCATACGACTGACATATATCATCGACATGTTCCATTGAGAGATGACTTTGGCTCAACTCGAGGGCGATTGTTTTAAGATTGATGGCGTCAAATATCTCCATTGTCAATGGGTGTAATTCGGGTATGATCAGTTGCCAATGAGTTTTCTCATAACCTATTTTCCTTATAAGCTCAAAACAGGATCCATTAGAAGTTAATAGACAGACCTTCCTTTGCCCTCACTTCGTCATCACCTTCTCCACCTTCTCCGCTGCCAAAAACCTGCATAATCATTTGCTCTTCTGTGACAGCTCCATTTACCCCCAAATCCTTCTCTAGAACCTTTTCATGCATCCCCTGCTTAATAAGATCCAGTAGGAGTGGACTTCGATAGTTTTCCACCCCACTACCCCCTTCAGAAAGCTGTTGCTCCATCGGAACTGTTGAAGCGCCGCTGACAAGATTGAGAACATTTGTGAGGCCCATGTCAGAGGTAATGTCAAAGGTCATATAACTTGGAGCTCGAGTGGGAACTCGCGCAAAATCAATTTGAACCGGGCCATAGTGGGCACCGAAAATCTCTTTGCCACTGAACTCTTCGTAAGCAGCGACTGCAGAGTCAAGTCTTTCAAAATTGATGAAGCCATGACGCTATTGAGTAGAAGTCAGTAACTGTATAGCTTTGAAATAATCGAAGGGAAGTTACCATTCCAGGTAAGATCCGAGAGTTTTCTACAAATCCGAAAACCGAAAAAGTCTGAGACAACTTCGTGGAGGAGATATCAGTTGGCACTTTCGCGATTTTGATAGCTCTTGTGGCCAGAAGCGGAGATGCAGGCCCTTGCTTCATTCGCGGAGTACTGGGTGGTATTGTTCGATAAAGGGGCGAAGTCATCTCACCTTGTACGAAAGGAGATAGCACTGCTGACCTTTTTTGCTTGAGCGAAGCATTCATTTTACCGAATCCGAGTAGAACCGGCGCTGTACGGGAAAGAGTAGGTAGAATACCCCCTAGGCGATGAAGCACATCTTCATGGGCGAAAATTGCACTGCTTTGTTTGACAAAATTTACGAAAGCGCATGTCTAAAGGAGAATCAGCACCGTCAATTATTTCGCGATTGATCCTAATACCTTTTCAGGAAGAACTCTTATACTGCCGATTGGGCCATATTGTTCAAATGCCTCATAAATCACACCTTTGCCGACCTGAACATCAAGGTTCCCGATCCAAAGTGTTTCCGAAGGGAATTGAAGGTCGCTGGGGTCAAGCTCTTGATGTTGATGATGTGAATCGTGATTGGCCATCCTCGAATCACTTCGTATGCCGCTGATTGATTGACCCCCTGTAACATTCGGCGCTCCAAACCAAACAGTATCGGAAGGTAAAAGCGTCTGGCCGTGAATGCCTTTACTTGCCTCTCCCTCGTAGAATCCAGACAGCTGAACAGCAGCCGCACAATTTGAATCATGGATACCGAAGCGTTCCATGGCTCGACGCACAACGCGGTCGTCAGCTTGCATGTAGTAAGATATATTATCGGGTGTGATGCGAGGACGACTCCTTGTGATCTCTAGAGATGAGAGAGTACTGTTATGGCGACTAACAATGCCACAGCGTTCAATGAGTTGTTGAGTGCGATTACGCAGTTCCGACAAAGATGCAGGAGGGAGAAGACCAACGTTACTGATGCTGCGATGCCCAGGCGATGTGCTTGAATTATGCATAGCATATTGAGGTGGCAATGCAGCCAAGTTGATCCGTTGATTGGCAACCGATTCGTTCCCAATCACATCGTACAGGCGAACATGCGACGGTCCATTAAAGGAAACTGACCGAGAAGTTCGCCCCATCGTCTGATAAGGGGTTGTAAAATACTGTGAAGATGCAGATTGTCGGTAATGTGGAGATTCTGCAGCGAAATGGATCGGAGTAATAGGCATAGAAGAACGCCGTTGCTGTTGAGGGGACGAGCTGTTGCTGTCACTATGTCTGGTAGGTGGGGTCATTGTCTACTGGGAAGTGTAATGACGGCGGACTCAACGTCTTTGCTGTACTGCCTGACCTTTCAATTCTGTCCTTACGAGTAATACCCTGTAAGACTAAAGTGCCCAATTGATAATGATTGTTGGAGGGTTACTACGTACAAGGAATGGCAAACAGTATCGGTAATGAGGGAGTACGTATAAGAAGGGGGCATTGTTGGGTGAGCCGATCTATGGATGGTTTATATAGACACAATAGGAGCTGCATAGAGGCTAGACTGTGACTACGGCGTCTGTTAGCTCGAATGCAAGTTGAAACGCAGGAGAACAAGAAAGCCAATCGAGTTTCAACACCGACCGCCCGACAGACGACGACGGCGAAATGGATGTTCCGTCGGTAACCTGCTGGTGGTCGTCGAATAATGGCGCGTGCCTGTCCTCCGGACAGCGCCGCCCCAAGTTATTTTTTTAAATTATGTACTGTAATTAATCAACGCTTCTGACAAGAAGAGAGCAATAATTTTTGTTGTCGAAAGCTTTGACTAGTCTCCTACAGTCTGCTTGGCTCGTTTCGCCACACATTTATCAAAGCAAGGACCCAATCCCCATAGTCTGTATCCAGCTCCAAAACTACCGTTTATTAGGAAGAGACAACATAAAATGGCCGATGCCACATCCCCAACTATTCTTCTCTTCGCTCGAGGCACTCTTGCCCTTCTAGACTTGTGGCCAGCCCTCACCATTGCCGTTTCAGAACAATGGGGCGGATCAGAGTCTGCAGAGAAGAAGACCTGGATTGCTTCCACTCTTATCGACGAGTTCGAGTCTCGTGCAACCTACCTCCCTGCCCCTGTTCCCGACTCCTGCGCTCCATCGGTCGCCGGTCCTGCCGTCGACCCCGCCGACGCTAATGATCCTCCACTCGACCAAGACGACATCATCGACCTTCTTACACAAATCATGGAAGACGAATTTGAGGCTCGTCTTGAAGACGGTTCCATTGAGGCTGTGGCGTCTGACATTGTTCGTTTATGGAAGGGTCTCCTTACTGAGGAAAAGCCTGAGAGCATAGTCGAGGCGCTTGAGCGGAAAGCAAATGAAGTGAGAAGAACTGGAGTGCAGGTTTCTAAGGGAGCTCAAAACGAAGATGACTCGTCCAGTGGAGAAGAGGACGACGAGATGGAGGTCGACGGAGGTGAGGTACCACAATTGGTCGCCAGAGAAGAGGAGAGGAGAGAAAAACAGGAGCCTGTGGTGGATGATGATGGATTCACTTTGGTGCAAAAGGGAGGTCGAAGACGGTAATGGGTCATCTGGAGATAGGAGACGATATGTACATGTATGGAACCCTGTACTTACCTCCTTATGCCCTCTTGAGTATCACTTTTTGATAAATGATGGCACTACCTGCAGATGCCGAAAATAATTTCTGATTCCGTCTGAGATTGATCTGAGCTTTGAGTTTGCGAACATCATCATTTGTTGGGTTTCCTTTTCGGGACGGCTTCCGTTCCCAAGCCTGCATCACTTGACTATTGCAGCAGCTATAACAGACAGCAGCAGCAGCATCATGTGAGTATCGTTTATCACCCGTTGCAGAGGTATTAGTGTACGATGGATACACGCACAACTGTAATGAGTACGTAGTACGAGTACCGTAGTACTCAGTAATAGAGTGTTCGGTGTTGGCCACGACGTCCGGATGGAGTCTGGAAATGACGACGTAATAAATAGGCATGACCATCATGAGCATCGGACAGGTCATCAGCAACAGCGTTCAGCGCTTAGCCGAGGATTACAACAGGCTACATGGGAACCGCTATAGTCATCTGTTCATTTTACCGGGTAGAACATCGCCGGGAGCGACACTTAGCTGATATCCAGAATATGCCCAACGAGCGAGAGCGAAGAGCGAAACACATCGACAAATGAGTATTGTTACTATTATTCGTTACCAACTCACTGTCTCTACCAAATGACCTGCTTATCCCATCCTGTCTAGCTCTTTTCGCCTCTTCTGAGCCAAACCCATCGACCCCAGACATAGATCAGAAATAATTGACTCTCATTCAAACAAAAATGTCTGACGAATCAAAATATTATCATCCAGCGACCACGGGAGAAGACTTGGCTTCCTCGCTCAAACTTCACGACAATTACAGTCAAGGAGATATCCAGCTACTCTCAGCAGACAGTGTCCTTTTTATAACTTACGCATGGAGGCTTGCTCGTGCGAGGTAGGCATACAACCCTGAGATACGGACATGTGGTTGACTTGATCAGTGCTGTGTTTCGCGACATGATGGAAGTAACTCAGCCTTCGACTGTAGTTGATTCTTCTTTCAACTCCTCCGGTTTGCCCACCATGAACAACAAAGAGCCCATTGAGATCGGTCACACTTCCGCGCTCCTTGAACGTTTTCTTGATATCATATCATTATCTGACCAGAACATGATAGAAGTCCCTTACGGAGAGGCAGCGGGCATGTTCGACTTGTGCGATCAGTTCGATTTCGACAAGAAGATTGTAGATAAAATTCGCCAACAAGTGATTAAGCAAGGTCACTCTAATCCCTGGGAGCTTTTGATACTAGGGTCGAAGCTCGATGACAAAACAATGGGCTTGCAGGCTCTGCGTATGATGGACCATGATATTTTCATCAAGGGGAAGCCGGGGCATAAGTTCTGGGCCACCATGGAAGAGCTGGAAAATGGATGGAGGCCAAAACTATTGGATCTGGTATTCAAGGATCCAGGAGAGATTGCCGGTGCGCCTGAGCCTTTCCCTCATGATGCCTCTCGTCCTTCTATATTCGGGTCACAGCACGCTTCACGACCATTACCTGTCAGTTATCGGGCACCATATACTCCCGGTCGATCGAACTCGTCTTCCACTGTGCTGTTATTCAAGGACAATAACTGGGCTTCAATCTGCGAGCGATTCTTGTTCAAACAATGATGATTACTTCCGGTAAGTTTTCTTCTGTCCGTCATTTTCTTTATTTAGGCTGACTGCTGGATTACGGCTAAGATACGCCATGGTATCGATATCGGCAAGTACAAGGCCTCCAGCCGCCGTCATTATTGTCATATGCTTTATAAACTGCACAGTGCTTCATGCAATTGGCGGATGGTTCCAAAACCCTCCATTCATGATTGTAAGATCAGGACCATGCACTGTTGTTCGAAACATGCGCACCTGTACTAAAAAGCCACCCTTTGAAGCCTCTCGATCTTAGGTTACTGCGACTGAGGCGAGATGGGTGAAGGTTGCGGGCTATATTTGTACATTAACTGCTGTACGAAACTGTAAGTGCAGGTTGACTGCCTTTGTTTTCGGAAAGAAAAGTCAATTCAATCCACCCGCTGTTGATCAAACGGTTCCTCTGCTGTGCTGCTGGCACTGGCTGTTATTATTCATCCTCCTGCAAGTCCTATTCCTACTGCTCCGCTCCGTAATCTAGACTGTGGCTGGTGAGGGGCAGAGTTGCTACATTAGACTTCTACGCCGTCTCATCCTGTCCAACCATAAATGCCTGCTATAGCCGGCACGCCCAACTTTTTCCATTTAATCCTGCCTGTATCACTTTAAATTTTGGTTGATGATGTGACATATGCGCAAATACAACTATCGAAAGCTCAATGCATATGGTGCTGCAGAGGGTCAGAGGACTGTAAAAGCTAGAAATTGGCTGGTGAATGAGAAGAGGCTGTGGTGTAACGTTTGGATTCTTACATAAATATGTTTAATAAATAATTAATTACGAAAGAAGCAAAAAGATGAAGTGGAAGAAAAACGCTATATTTGTGCATTTGCTGGGAAGTTGACCGGAGTCGGCAGCAGACGGTTTACGGAGCTGATGCGTAAGGTGGACAGGTGGAAGCTGTTTGGGGGTCATACTTATGCCCCCGCGCTGCTTAACTTGTGACCTGTAACTTTTTGTACCTACTGTACTGGAACATACGCGGTGGATTTGGAGTACGTGGTGGATTCGGAATTCGGAATAGCAATCTTTTCTTTTTGCCCGGTTGCTGTTGCTATGATGGTGTTTTTGCTTTATATCGTACCGCTAGCCGTCGATCAGTGACAGGGAAAGACGTAGTACGCACGGAGCTATACATTAGTAAGTGTGATTACTCCTTCGGCTGTAATGCTCTGACTTTCATAGTACTGATCCTCGTTGTCCATGTAATATTTACTGCTGGACCGTGATTTTCCCAATGTCGATCACCGTCAAAGGGAGAAGAACATGCAGCTACAGCAGCTGGTCTATACATTTCGTTCATGGGATCATCAGGTTTATGAATGAAACAAATAAACGACAATTTGGGGGGTGGCAGGAAACTTTATTCTACCCTAGTGAATCGTATGCCGTACTGAAGGACAGGGACGCCGGACGCGTCGCACGACCAAGACGCAGGTGGCGGGGGCGGGGCTCGACAAGGGGAACCATGGAGAAAAAGTGTCGTAAGTCATCTTCCCCATTCCCCATTTTCATATTGTACCGTTACGCTGTTAAAGTCCGCTTTCTGTAGTGGGGGGCTGCAGCCCACCCATCTCCTTGTCTTACATGTTTTAGAAGTAATTTTTTCTTGTCTCTTGTTCATAGCTTGCCTGAAATTTTTTCTTTCCTGTCGAAAGACATTTTTGCTTTCGACAGCTGTTCTCTTCCCTTCATTTCCTACTCAACTCACGGTCGACGGTCCGCTGCAACGCAACGTAAAAATTCCTCTCGGGAGGCCCAGCGACAGCCATTTATCTCACCTTGAGCGTCTATCGGCCAGTTTTTTTCGACCACTGCACATCCTCGCGTGTCCTGGAACCTAGCTGTCGTAAGACATTCAAAAAAACAAAACAGTAAGTACAATTGCTTTCTTCTTCCTGACATCGCAGGTCTTTATGTGAAGACGGAGTCGCTGCTGCTGCCGTCATGCGAAGTTTTATCTTGGTGTATACTTAGCCTGGGGGATCCCACAAGCTTTAGGGGGTGATGATTCTTCGCGGCTCCACACCATCTTCAGCCGATATTTTCTTTCCAATCCTTTGGAGCGGGAGAAACACAAAAGGCGATCTTTCGAGATCCTACCTTTGACTGGGGGGGTCCTGATTGTGTTCTACGTTCCCATATCCTTTCTTCTATTCTTTGGTCGTCGCATCACTCACACACAACTTAATAGGACTTCAGACTCTACATTGCGTCTGGCAGGTTCTGTTCTTGTTCACAATTTTTTCACGAAATTGTCTCGCTTTTAACTTCGACTGTCACCACTTCGGCAGCGTTTCACGCTCTTTTATCAGAGCCACAATTTGAAGAAACTGCATCATGGTTAACATGGATATCGTTTCTTTCCCCAAACCAGACGCGACGAGGACCACATCCCACAGAGCCGATAGCAAAGCAGAGATAGAGATGGTAGAGAATGCTGGTTATGAGTTGAGCAATGTTGTCCAGCCTGCAGCATTGATGTAAGTGTCGCGTCTAAAATGACGATCTATTCCTAAGCATCCATTTTCGAAGAGCTGTCTGACACGCTGCTTCAGGCCAAAAGGACAATTGTTGGGTTCGATTTTCATCTCACCTCCAACCCCTGAACAAATCGATTCTCCCACGGAGGAAGTCACCATTACCCCACCAATGAAGCAGGCAGTGAGAAGGTCTTCAAGCCCTCGCATTGAATTAATGGGGGCCTCCATCCCGTCTACCGTCATTCCAGCATGTACTTCTCCCAGCAACAGTCCTCTTTCTTCCAATCACTCGTCACCGGCATCGACAAAGGTCGCCTTACCTATCCCCCTCCATGTACTGCCGGAAGTGCGCTCGCCACCGCGCAAGTCACTCGCACTGACGGCAGACTCTCTGCATTTGGCAGCTAAAAGGGGTCGCCGCACCCGGTTATTTGGCTTTACAGAATTGAAAGACAGTAATCAAAGCTCCCCTGCTAGTTCAGCTAAGAGTTCTCCTGAAGGCACGCCCCAAGTCAGACCTCATAACTTGTGCCGGGCTAGTGCATCCTTATCCTCTGCTGTGACTGAGCCAAAATCTGCTCAGATAACCCCTGCGTCTACCCCCTCGATTCCTTTACTGCCTCCCCGTCGTCATCCCAACACTGTCTCCAACAGTGCTCCCATTCATGTGCCATCACGTCGTCGAGATAACGGCCTGCGGTTGAACTTTGACGGCATCACCCCTATTTCTCTGTCATCGGAAGATGTGAAAGGCGTAGTTCATACCTCTCCTTATCCCAACGTCTTGGTACGCAAGAAATCTGGGGAGATACTCAAATCAGCTTTGAAGCAGAACAGCTCTGATGGCAGCGTGGGTAGTGTTACCCCTTTCTCAGAGGCAGGTCAGCCCCGTTTTGAAACAAGATCATGTCCCAACACACCAATCTGCCCAAAGTATGTCCATTTCGATACACAACTGGAGCGTGTCAAGCTATTTTCGCACGATCAGAAGCCTCAGGTTGTGAGTCGCGATGGTTTGGCTGTTCGGGAAGACGATGGCGACGAGTTTCCACTCGGTTTGGAAGCCGAGAAAGTCCTGAAGATGTCATTGCCCAACTTTCCGACGTATCAGGATCCGAGTTCTGACCTTTATTTGGAATCGTTGTTCCTCAGTGATGACCGTCAGTCCATTAAAGGCGTCATGATGTGTAAGAATATAGCATTTCAAAAGTGGGTCGCTGTGCGGTTCACTTTCGATTGGTGGCAAACAACGTCAGAAGTGACTGCCGTCCACAAGGAATCGGTGAGAGGCGGAACTTACGATCGATTCCTTTTTACGATCAAGCTGGGAGATATGCTGCCCAATATTGTACAAAAGACGTTGTTCTTGGCTATACGCTACAACACAGGTGGACGGGAAGTGTGGGATTCCAATGGGGGTCAGAATTACCGAGTCAATTTCATCAAGGAGCGTCCTGCACGTCAGCCTCTTCGAGGCGCCAGGGATACAGCGCCAATTGATCCCGGTATGGGTAAGGCAGTGGGTGGAAGGTCTTCCCAATGGAGCGTGACAGGAGATCAGGAAGATCGCATGGCTGATTTACGGGCCAAACTGAGCATGGTGTCAGAAGATGATGCGGGTCTTCATGTATTCCCGAACGGCTCTCGGCATGCTTATCCCAATAGAGGGCGCAAAGCCGACAACCCTGGGTTTACAGCACATGATAGCAAGGCGACAGAGCTGCCAGGAAAAGGTGTCTCTTTGGCGGCCAGATATGACTTTGGGGCTGCACTTCACACAGCTAGACGCAACAGCTCGAGCTCTCCTGTCGGTACCTCTTCCAAACTTTCGGAGATTAAGACCGGCCTCCGAAGCTCTGGAGAGGAATCAAAAGTTGGCCATGCCGCGTCTGGTTTCTATTCTCCCAAGTTTGACCAGACGGAAGTTTTTGGCGACAGTGCCTTCATCTCGTCTGAATTCGTCAGCTCTCCAAAGGCCATTCATGTACCTGTCCTTAAGGTTGAGAGTCCTTCTCCTCCTGCAACAGAAGCGTCAACACCGGTCTCCAGAATTCCTTCTCCCAAGCCCTCCTCGTTGCCCTCCCAGCCTTCGCTCTACCGGACACAATCCGCTCCGGCAAAATTCACTATCGGTGATCCCGCCGAAAGCAACTCCAGCGAAGACTCGCCACCTCAACTCGACACTTCAAGCATCTCTACTATTACCCCTCCGGAATCTCCCATGTCCCCCTCTGATCTGGGGTCGTTCGGTAGATGGAGCCCGACCACTATGTCGTCTAACGGCAGTTTGTCCAGTTTGGCAAGCTACAGTAGCCTTATTGAACAGTGAGTTACAAAAACATTTATGACGTCGTATAAATGGCTAATTTCTGCGTTAGGTTTTGCTGGGCTGGCGATCCTTCAGTCTCTGCATCCTCCCAAACGAATTATTCCTCAGGTTCTTTCGATGATTACTTTTCACACTCTCATTCGGGATTCACCACGCCTCGCGCTGGTACCCCTAATGCCACCCCCAATGCCACTTCTAATTCATCAATCGCTTATACCGGAGGCTCCAATATTACACCTACAAGGAATGAGAACGAGCCAGTCGACAACATGATCAGCGATGGCTTTGTCGGAAGGACAGCGAGGTCACCAATGGTGTTTTAAAATAATCTGCGGTGGTTCTTTCTCTTAATTCCTTTTATTCCTTTTATCATCTAATTACCAACGCTAGACGCTGGCTGTATCATTTATGTTTTAATTATAGCATTGTTCGCACGTGTTCGTACTTGTGCATTGTAGTGGCAACGAGGCATATTGGGTGTTTTCCTTGAAGATGGTCCTTGTTTTTTTTGTAGAGTTCATATCATTTGCATTATTTAGCATTTTCTGTGTTGCTTTCTTCTTTGCATGCAATGTTGGTACATCAGTCAAGGCAATGAATGCTCTATCTTGCCGATAGGCATTCTTCTAATAAGGATAGGCAGTCAAATGCTTCCCGTTAATATACATTTCTGTGCTTTTCTCTCATTGTTGACATTTGAATGATTACATAAGCGATCATTTCACTGTTGTTGATGTTCAAGTCGGAGATGTGTTGCAAACCGCCGCGCAGCTGCTCAGAGATACGTACTGTCAATAAATATCTCCCTTCTTCTTGATCATACTGCTTTCCGGATCACTCATTCATCGGTATACACTCATACCGCTCTCTTGAAGAACACCTGTGGCCAATTCCGCCTAGCCAGGGACGCCCATGATCCCCTTATAGGTGGGCCGTTACCGAGCCTGCTAAACAACCGAACGACCGAGTCTCGACGTGCTTAGCGAAGCAACGGCTTCTTGAACTACTTCAACTTTTCCCGCAGGATTATCCCCTGGTATCTACGCATGATGTCTTCGTCGCCAACATCCACTCCTCACCAAGTACCGTCCTTTTTAGCGAATATCCTGTTATCCCATATATCTCCTTTAGATCCACCGTCGACCTCGTCAACGACTTTCGACCACCATCGTTCTCCCACCACCCAGAACCCCTCCCATCCTCAAGCTTTGCAAACTGCAGAACCTCCCCCAAACCCTCTGTACCTTCCTCCACCCGCTTTACCGAAAGTTGAGGAGGATCTGGTTCCTCCAGAGAATTTTGCATTGGTCAGTAGTGGAGTATATCGGTGCGGGTTCCCGAAGAAAAGAAACTTCAAATTTATGGAGACCTTGAGATTGAAGACCGTCCTGTGAGTTAATGTTTACCTATCCTTCGTAGATTTTCTAATCGAAGTTCTAAGGACTCTGGTATTGGAAGAATATCCTAAAGCAAACCTGGAATGGTGTCAGTCCCAAGACATACAATTTATGGTTAGTAATTCCTATTTTTTATTGTTTTCGTTGCTCATGAAGGTGTAGCAATTCGGTATTCCGGGAAACAAAGTACGTTTACTCTTAATGTTCCTTTAGCCATATTTGACAGCTTAACACAGGAACCTTTCGACAACATTCCCGAAGACGTAATTTGTGCGGCTCTCGTTGCCATCCTCGACCGGCGGAATCATCCCATCCTCATTCATTGCAACAAGGGCAAACATCGTACAGGCTGTCTGATAGGATGCATCCGACGATTACAAGCATGGTCTCTCACTTCTATATTCGACGAATACCGGCGATTCTCTGCGCCTAAAAGCCGAGCGGTGGATCAACAGTTTATCGATTTATTCGATATCATGCCTGTTTGGGAAGCTGTATGCCGACCTAAAGGTGGGGGATTAGGAAATTTGCCGGATTGGGGAATGTTGGTTTTGCCGAAAGGTGTGGTGGAAGTTGGTAGAGATGGAAAGGAGAAGAAGAGGGTTGAGAGAGATATTTTCCATATGCGGGGACTATAATGCTGAGGCCATCAGATGGTGTTTAGAAATCATAAATTTTTATCCATAGGAAACTGTATAATGGTAGATAAATATGTTGTACTTTGCTCTACCCCCATATATACCTTCAGAACTGCAGAATCATCCTAAACTCCATCCACCTACTCCAAATCCTTTTCGTCAAATTCGGCTTCATAGGGTGTCCTCAAATGTCTCGAAGGCTCCCAAACTTGCAGGATGTTGTCCTCCGAAGCGCTCGCGATCGTCCACGGCGAGCTTGGGCTCCAAGAAATATCGCACACTTTGCTGGTGTGACCACCATGGACAAACAAAAGCTCGGGAGGTCCGTCTTCGGCATCGTCGGGAGTTTGTTCGGCACCAATAGCATCGAGGTCCCAGATGTGGACACGACGATCGGCAGAGGCGGATGCAAAGTGGACGGGCGATGTGGGGGACCAGGAAAGTTGAAGGACATCGTTAGTATGAGCCTCGAACGAGTGGTGTTTGGTGGAAAGCTTTCGAAGATCCCAAAGAGCAATGGTCTGTACGCTTGGAGTCAGTATGTGTGAAGCAAAGCTAAAAAAGTGAAACTTTAACGTACGTTGTCAGATGAACCGGTCAAGAACAAGTACTCGCTGCTAGGGGCGAAAGAGATACAATTGATTTCGGCGTTGTGGCCCTGGACTTGGGAGCTGGCCTTGGCGGTGTTGTCACTTCGAGTGTCCCAGCTGCGAGGCGTCAATCCTATTAAAATTTAAAACGAGTTTCGAAAAAAAGACCTACATCATGATCTGACCATCGTCGCTGACGGAACCAAACATGTTTTCGTTCTTGGGGTGCCACTCAACGTCCTGCAAGATATTAGACTTTGTTTTTCCAAGCTGCCATGATACTCACAGCAACATAAGCAGAATGTCCAGTGTACAGTCGTAACGGTTGTAAAGAAGGGTCCTGCTTGGAATAGCCTTGGATATCCCTGGGTACAGGTGAGTAAGTGGTTTATGTTGCAAGATGAGATGTCATACCAGTGGCCGATGGTAGTATCCTCACTGGCACTGAGGATATGGCCCTCCTTCAAAGCATTCCAAGATAACCCATAACTATTAATGTCAGCTTCCCAAAGTTATACTCCCTACAAAATTAATTCACCCTTCCTTGGTCTGCCCCTTCAGTCGGATATCTGGCTTGCACTCCCCATTTGCCGGTGCCTTGCTCTCATGCTTTGTCCTGTCAAACACATAGACTTCACCAGTGACTGTCTTGGTGGCAATGAGTTCGGGGTTTTGGGGCATATAACGCGCGCGGTTCACTTCGCCAGCATGGTTGATTGTCTGGATGGCGCGGATTCGGGCAGGGGAAGCTGTGTATGAGCCAATCTCTACAAGAGCGGTGAGTGGCGATTGTACGAGACGTGTCAATATGAATGGGACTGACCTTGTTTTTCTTCATCGTACAGATCGGCTAACGCCTTGTCACTGATCCCGGCTCCCTTCTTGGGCAACAAAACTTCCGCAATGATTAAATGATCGTTGGCTTGGCCAGAAGTATGGGTACCGATGATCAGGCGTTGACTTGTATAGTCTGTGTCTGGAACACTGCAGCTAATGTGAGCTATACGAAGCTTAAATGGAGAGAAAAATAACGGCGTACTCGGTTATATCGGGGAGCCATTGGCAGGTCAAACTGGGCCATGTGAGGGCGTGGGTGATGACGGTGTCATAGAGGAAAGGAGTGCTATTAGGTTGTTAGCATTAGATGCCGAATTATCCTGGCTGGTGGTAATGTATTACTTTTTCTTCCAGACTTTGTACTGCTATTGACATGATCAGCCGCAACTCCACGATGCGAGGACATGGATTGTACTCACCTCGTTGATAGCCTGGTTATCCTCGACGGCGTCGAAGTCGTCGCCGGCGTCGTCGATTGTTATCGGTTCGTTGTGAGCCATTGTGTGTTTATGGGCAGATGAAGGATAAGGCTGGGCGAGGAAGTTGGGATTTGAATGGACCTCAAGAGTGAGAAATACGATGTACGCGTTCATAGGATTGTTTCAATCAGACAAATGTGTATGTTCCACATCACCACTTTTGCTTTGGGGCACAATTCGTTTGTTCCGATCCGGATATCCGAATAGAACAGAGCATACGAATATGGACTGGCGTCGACAAGATTTATATACACCCCAACATGGCAGCTATATCAGCTACATTAGAGATACATTGGCCAAGCAAAATAGTCCGTGCATCGTTTGCATCGTTTTGCATAGTATAAAATCTAGACCCAACGACAACCCTATGAATCCTTGGTCCAAGACTTGATGACCTTTTCGAGATCGAATTTGGGATCTTCCGGGTCAGTAATCACTGCAGCGACGTTAGCACTCGTCTTGATTGAGTGTAGCGATAAAGTCTGAAGAAATGTGGCTGGCTCGACAAGGTGGGAAGAAGAGAACTAGTCCGCTCCGTCTGCCCAAGCTGACTTCTTGGTTTGTTCATCGTCTGGCCAACAATCCACATGGCCGTACAGTCGTACCGACTGGACACATAGCACATAGCGCGCAAGGCAGCAGAGTATCCCTTTTTATCCCTCCAACCTCTCCAAGACAATCTCCGACCAATCCCGAGCATTGCTTCCAGCCACCTTCCACCCGGCAGGGATCCAGTTTTCATCACTCACATGATGATCCTCCGCTCTGAGCAGCCTTCTTCGCAGCATAAGCCTTCTTCGCCTCCTCGACGAGGTGTGCTCGGTGGGCAGCATGGTGCTTGACCTGTGTCGTTGAATGTTTGCGCGCGAGGTTCAAATTCGATCGGCGATGCATATGGAGTGGTGTAAGAAGCAGAATTGATGGACAATGTTACAGGAATGAGAGTTCTCTTTTATTAGCATCCCGTTCGCTACGAAAATCATGAATACTCGCCTTGTCCTCGTCGTACTTGGCTTGTAATGTGGACTGGTGGAAGATGCCGTAAGTGATACCGGCGATGAGGGCGGACCAACGGACGACCTGCGATGTGTGAGCTGTGCTACCTGGACGGAGTATGTGCACCCACGTTGACGGTAGGGGTGGCCATTGTTTTTTGTTTATGTATGGATGTATGGAGAAGAGTGAGTATAGGGGAGATATACAGGGGAAGAGAGGAGTATTTAATTCCGTATCCCCGAACGTGGCGCCGTGTGACGCGACTCCTCTACGATATGTATGGGCTATGTCCTCGATCCACATCCATATAACATAGCCCACCATGGCCACAAACGCACCGTGCTATACCATAGTACACGACGACCTTCTAGACTCACCCTCTACCAATGACCTCAGGAATGCTCTCCAGAAGGGCTCAGACGAGGTCAAGCTCGAGACCATGAGGACCATCATTGTCGGCACCCTTAACGGCCAGAGCTATGTATGTGTATCGTGCCCCTGTAGGCTGCGTCTAACACTCCCATAGGCGTCCCTTCTAATGCCCATCATTCAATACGTAATGCCCTCTCGAAGCAAGCAGCTCAAGAAGATGCTCCATTTCTACTGGGAGTAAGTCGGGTCCGTCGGTCAGAGTGTGGAAGTGTGCTAACGGTGTTTAGGGTCTGTCCCAAGCTGGATGAGAATGGCAAACTCAAGCAGGAGATGATATTGGTAGTGTGAGTATCATTGCATTTAGCTTTGACTCGGCTAACGATCCTTCAGCAATGCTATTCGTAACGATCTGGTAAGCATCAAGTCATGACATCTAACTTTAACTAACCCGTTGCAGCAACATCCCAACGAGTACATCCGCGGTGCTACCCTTAGATACCTTCAGAAAGTCCGCGAATCAGAGCTCTTGGAACCGCTCGTCCCCACCGTCAGACAGTGCTTGGAGCACAGACACTCGTTCGTTAGGAAGAATGCCGTGTTTGCAGTCTACACTATCTACCAAGATCACGAGCACTTGATTCCCGACGCGCCGGAGCTGTTAGATACCTTCCTTGCTGCCGTGAGTAATTTCTTTACTTACCAGAGTAAAGCTGATTTGGTCGTAGGAATCCGACTCTACATGCAAGCGCAACGCGTTTGTCACTCTCTGTAACATCTCCCAGCCCACAGCCGTCCAATATCTCCTCAACAACTTTGATCAGATTGAGTCCATGGACGAGTTGATGCAGATGGCTGTGATTGAGCTTGTAAGGAAGGAGGCTAGGTCTGAAGGTGGTCATCGCGTGAGTATCTTCCATCTGTAAACTGTACCCGACTAACCCCATGTAGGCCAAGTGGATCCGATGCATCTTTGAACTCCTCAATTCCAAATCTCACGCTGTCAAGTACGAAGCGGCTACAAGCCTTACCACCCTCACTCAAAATCCCGCAGCTGTCAAGGCCGCCGCTGCTGCTCTTGCCGAACTCATTGTCAAGGAGGCCGACAACAATGTCAAGCTCATTGTTCTTGACAGATTCAACAACCTCAGGGCGAAGCACGAGAATGTTCTGGATGGGATGGTTATGGATATCTTAAAGGTCCTGAGCAGGTGTGTATGACCATGTGCATCGTAGGTCTCTCGACTGACATGGAGTAGCCCCGACATGGAAGTGAAGCGAAAGGCTATCGGGGTTGCTCTCGAAATGGTTTCCAGCCGGAATGTGGAGGAAGTCGTCTTGTTCTTGAAGAAGCAGCTTCAAGGCACTCTCGATCAGGATTTTGATAAGGCAAGTTGTCATGATCTTACCATTTCTTTATCTAACACCTTGGCAGAACCTCGAATACCGACAACTTCTTATTCAAAGCATCCACTCTTGCGCCATTCGTTTCTCTGAAGTCGCCGCCAACGTCGTTTACGTCCTCATGGACTTCCTTGGCGACTCCAACAACCCTTCAGCCGTCGACGTTATCGCCTTTGTCCGAGAAGTCGTCGAAAAATTCCCCAAACTCCGAACAGCTATTACCGAAAAGCTCATCTCCACATTCGGGGAGATCAAGTCTGGCAAGGTCTTCAGAGGTGCCATGTGGATTGTCGGAGAATACTGTGAGCAGCCAGAGGATATTAAACAAGCGATCGCCGCGATTCAAAAAGTGTTGGGTGAGATCCCCATCCTTGCATCAGAACAGGTGAGTACACAGTTGCTTCAATTAAGGTCGATTGCTTATCCCAGTAGCGATTATTGGACGAGGCCGAAGCAGCCGATGAGACTCCCGCCGAGCAACAGGAGCAACCCAAGGCAATCACCACAACCCGCGTGCTCGCCGACGGTACCTACGCGACCGAAACTGTTTACACCTCTTCCGCATCCGCCGCTCGCCTCGAAGCCGTCCGATCCGCTTCAAAACCTCCACTTCGATCACTCATCCTTGGCGGCGACTTTTTCACTGGTAGCGTTCTCGCTTCTACATTGACCAAGCTCGTCTTGCGATATTCCGAAGTTACGTCTTCTGATCAGCAGAGCATCAACATCCTTCGTGCTCAGGCCATCTTGATTATGACCTCCGTCATCCGTGTCGGTCAGAGCAAGTTTGCTGCTGTCCCTATCGACGAGGATGCCGAGGAGCGAATTATGAACTGTATCGAGACTCTTGCCGAACTTCAAGGCAGTAAAGCCCTCCACCAGGTGTTCTTGAAGGATACCAAGGCGGCATACGCCAAAATGGTCGCAACTGAGGAGAAGAAGGCTCTGGAGAAGAAGGAGCGGGAAAGCAAGGTGTCGGTGGTTCAGGCGGATGATTTAATTTCTTTCAGGCAATTGTCCAAGAAATCCGTCGTTGGGGACGTCGACGAGGTGAGTGCGGTCTAAATGATTTATGCACCAAAATCAATGCTGATGAACGACTAGTCTGACGATGTCGTCAAGGCTACCGGCTCTATCCATCCTCAAGACGACTTTGTCTCCAAACTCTCCCGAATCACACAACTCACCGGGTTTTCCGACCCCGTCTACGCTGAAACCGTCGTTACACTCTCACAATACGACATCATCCTCGACGTGTTGCTTGTCAACACTACAAATGAGACATTGCAGAACTTAATGGTGGATTTCGCGACATTGGGAGATTTGAAGCTCGTCGAGAGGCCAGCACCATTTACCCTTGCCCCGCACGGGTTCCACAGTTTGTCCGCGACCGTTAAGGTTTCTTCAACCGAGACTGGGTAGGTTCATTATTGCGTCTGGATTATGACTGCTGACGAGATATTAGTGTCATCTTTGGCGCTATCACTTACTCCAAACAAGGAGCTTCCGATGCCGATGTGACTATCGTCATGTCCGACATTCACGTTGACATCATGAGCTTTATCAAACCTAACTATGTCAACGAGGCGCAATTCAGATCCATGTGGACGGAGTTCGAATGGGAGGTGAATTTTTTCTATCCCGTTTGTTTCCAGGACAGAAGCTGACATGTTTGAACAGAACAAGGTGGCCGTTCAAACATCTATTAGCGATCTCCGAGCCTATCTCGATCACCTTCTCAAATCGACCCACATGGCCCTTCTCACTCCCGAAGCAGCTCTTTCTGGCGACTGCGACTTCCTCAGCGCCAATCTTGCTGCCAAATCCCTCTTTGGCGAAGATGCGCTTGCCAACGCTTCAATTGAAAGGACAGAAGATGGTCACATCACTGGTCACGTTAGGATAAGAAGTAAGACACAGGGTATTGCGTTGAGCCTGGGTGACAAGATCACGTTGAGTCAAAAGGCTTTGGCGACAGCGTAAGGAGAGAGAAAGGGAGATGGTGGGATTCTAGAGGGTTGTAGAGGAACAACAAAAGGATTTGGATACTATGTAAAAAATACGAAGTAGTGATGCTAGAATCTCTGCAGAAACCCACAATATCGATGTCCGGGGGCTGAAGGATGCTGAGAATTAATAAGCATTAATCTGTGTACATACATACAGCTCATGTCTCAACTTACAGGATTTTGACTACAGACAATTCGTCTAGAAAATAGGCGCGAGGAATACTCAAGTTTCGATAGACGCCTAACTTACGTACCAGGCACGATCTCGAAAGCAAAAGTTGAAGGGCAACTCACCGTTTCCGCATTGAAATCTTCACTTCTTGGGCCAAACAACAAAGAGAGCTCCCAGTATGCCTGCAACCGCCTCTAGAAAGGGCAAATCCCGCGCACAAGATACCTCTGATGACAAGCCTGAGGCTGCTTTGCCTTTGGGCAAACAGTTGGCTCATACCGGTATGTCTCTTCGTCTTTGTTCTTTTTTTGAGTCCTGATCACTAAAATATGTGTATGTGATAGACAAGAAGGTCAGGGACAAGGCAGTAACAAGTCTGGTCAATTTCTTGTCTCAAGGAGGAGACACTGAAGGATCCTCGAGCTCCTATGTTAACTTGGAGGATAAGGAGATGGCCAAACTTTGGAAAGGATTATTCTACTGTTTGTTCTCGACCATTTACGTATTGGACCGCCTTCATACTGACATTTGAATCACAGGTTTCTGGATGTCTGACAAGCCCCTTGTTCAACAAGGTCTAGCAGCCGAGCTTGCAGAACTTCTACTCAAAATCAATCCTCGTACCAACTCTCCCGGTGATAAGTTCAAAGCTAGCCTGGCGTTTTTGGAAGGTTTCTGGGATTCAATCGTTAGAGAGTGGGCGGGTATTGACAGATTAAGGTAAGAAAATAGTCTACAAGTTGGTAAGTCCAGGAATGCTGACTAAAAGCGGACAGAATGGACAAGTACTACTTGCTCATGAGAAGATATGTCAATGCTACTTTCAGATTATTGGCTCGGGAAAAATGGGAGAAGGAAGCTATTGAGGCTGTTAACAGTATACTGATGAAGGAAGGTGGTGCCATGACGTGAGTATTCACAAGGCCTTAACTGTCAATCACTGCTGACAGTGTATATAGCTGGGAAGACAGGAGGGTGCCTACATCCATTTCCACGCATTTGTCTGATATCTATCTTGATGAGCTCAACAAGGTTTTGGGCTTGCCCGAGGTTGACTTCCAAGTATGTTCTTTGTTTCTCGACCTTCTTCCAGATGCTTATCTATCATTTCGTAGCCTGCATGCCCCATCGCTGCCGTTCTCCAACCTCACATTACCCTACTTGCTCGCACTCCCCTTTCCACAATTCACACCCGCATCATGTCATCAGTCTTCACCCCTCTCCTTAATTCTCTCGCTCTCGCTTCTTCCTCTCCCGACCAATATGATGAGCGTCCCGCGAAACGATCAAAGAAAAGTATAGACGATGAGCCGATGTACGCCCACATTGTCATGCACTCTTGTGCTGGCGAAGGAGGGAAGCAGGGGAGGAACTCGGCGGAGCAGCTGAGAAACGCTGTTTTGAAAGCAATGTTCAATGCAGCTGCCAACCCCAAATCGACCGAGCCCAATAGAAGAAAGATTTACAAGGTCTGGAGAGAGGAGGGCGGCGACGATGATGACGAAGATGATGAGTAGAGTCTGTGATACTTTGTTCACCAATGCACACTTTGACAGTTACGGATGCATAGAGTTGTGACGGTTACATGATTGTCGTTCTCATTCTTCTCCTTTTGCTCATAATATATCGCCTTCTCAACTAAATCTTCACACTTAGAGACCAGGGGCAACACCTCGCTCCTTTGATATCCTAGCAACGTATGATCGAGAGACCTGGTCGAAAGCGGCCATGTAGAGGGTCATACATTGAGAGAGACAAGACTGTGATAAAATCACAAGTCAGCGAATACAAACTGCGGTTCGTACACGAAGAAAGCACACCTCTTGGGAAGAGCTAAGGGAAGTGGAAGGCTTGGTGACACACTTGGCGAAGCACTAATCCAGAGACGTAATCAGCCATAATGTCTTCAAAGCTCAGAAGGTATAACATACGTTCTCGTTGATTTTGTTGATGAGCTGCTGAGCGTTGGCAATGGCAAGCTAATGTCCCTCATCAGTATATACTTTAATGACGCAGTTGGTCCAATCTCGTCATTCCACAGCTCCGGAAGATCAACAATTCACCTCTTGTTGGATAGATTGCTTCATTTGCTCTTTCCGGGCAGTCATGTCGTCTACGGTACCTCGGTAATCAGTTTATACTTCCCAATTGGCCGCCGACGCTACGAGTGCCGTTCGAATACGTACTAGAAGGAGAGCCGGCGCCGGAACCGAAGAAAGAGGACATTTTGTACTGTTGGTGATTGTTTCAGTGAGGTAATGGGTGCAGAAAGTAGGGTTGATTTGGAAGTACACTTGAAAAACAAATTGGGTGCAGGAAAAAACGAAAGGAACGATGAGCGTCGAAGGTCTTGGAGTTAACGATCCGACGGAACCAAAATTTCAGCGAGGAACGACTGGGCAGCAGCCAGAAAACCTTCCACAAGTCCTCATTTACCTCATTGTTTACCTTTCAAAACTTGTGACATTTTCTCGTCCCGCCTAGAACAAATCAGGAAGCAAAAAGGACCACAATGCCACCCAAAGGCTCAATTTTCCGAGGCCCGAATGCCCAGCATTTCCAACTTGTTCACCGTTCGCAACAGGATCCGCTCATCAATGACCCTGAAGCGAGCCAGCGGGTCTTAAAGCCTATGGGCAGAGGCAATGACAGTCGAAAGGTTGGTATAACATATGGTTTGATGCTATGTATTATGGCTAATCGCTGCCATGGTAGACCGAAATCTCTCTTGCCGAACTCGAAGCGACTATTGATAAATCCAAAATTCGAGCCAACGAAGGTGAAGCGGCACTCTACGGTATCACATACGACGACTCTGCGTACGATTATATGCAGCATCTCAAGCCTGTTGGTGGCCCTGGCGGTGCCGTTGAAAGTTTCTTGATCGCTGCGCCTAGCGGAGGTTCAGGTGTTGCGTCCGGTATGAAGGGTGGTAAGGGCAAGTTCAAGGCCCGGGCGGATGATGAAATGTTCCAATTGCCGGACAGTGTCTTACCTAGCCGACAGGAAATTAGTGTTCAAGAGGCAAGGGCGAGGAATGAAGCTATCCCATTGGAACTACAAGGTCTTCAGCCAGACATGGACCCGCATCTTAGGCAAGTGCTTGAGGCGCTTGAGGACGATGCGTTTGTGGACGACGAAGATGATGATGAGGGATGGTTCAACCAGCTTGTGAAGGGCGGTGAACGAAATGAGCACGAGGAAGTACCCTGGGAGTTTGCGGAATGGGGTGTAGACGACAGCGGAAAACCCGTCCAGCGTCAAGCAGAGCAGGATGGGGAAAGGGAAGAGACTTGGGAAGATAGGTTCAAGGCGTTCAAGCGAGAGCAGGCCAGAGTCCCCGAGGAGCCGTCCGAATTCGATCCTGAAGAAATGTCCGAGATGGCGGACACTGTGGGCAGCCTTACTAGCAACTTGGCAGACATGATGGTGCGTGGAGGGAAGAAGAGGCATGGGAAGAGAGGGCCCAGTGATGCATCTGGAATGAGTATGAGCAGCTCAAGCATGTTCAGAAACCAGGGTTTGCGAGATTTAGATGATCGATTTGACAAGGTGAGTCAATAAATGCGACTGCACGATCGAGTTACTGATCATGGCATCTGCTAGATTGAACGAGATTACGAGTACGACGATGACGAGGAAGAGGAAGAATATGAAGATTGGTCCGATGACGATGGCACTGCTTCCATTGCTGCCAGTAACTTCTCAGTTTCTTCACGATTCTCCCTCGCCTCCCACGCTTCTCGCGCCAGTACTGCTGTACCTCCCGAGCTCTCCCGGGAAGACTTTAACTCCATCATGGATGACTTCCTTGAAAATTATGAGGTCGTAGGTCGACGTTTACGACCTGCTCTCGGTGGTACAACAATGAGTGGACCTGAGAAGCTGAAAGTTTTGAGGTCAGCTATTGAGGGCGAGGGAGACTTCAAGGACGACAACAGGAAGAGGATCAAAGAGATTGAGAAGGAGGAGATGGGTAAAGGAAGGACCAAGTTAAGAGAGGAAAAAGTCAAGATCGTAGGGGAAGAGGAACAGAAGTGGGATGTAGAGACTATCCTCAGTGAGTTCGTTCACTGCATACGCGCAGATAATGTCTGACGGTAAGTAGCTACCCGAACAAATACCGAAAACCACCCGGCTTTGATCCGAGACCCTACACGTAAAATCAGAACAGTACCCCCACCTCCCGCTCCGCCAGTGCAGCGAGAGGAAGAAAGCGAAGATGACTCTGGATCTGAGACTGAGCGAGAAGGCGGGCCTAGAGTCACCGTTGCTCGAACAAAGGGCGAGTCTGCAGAGGAGAGAAAGGCGAGGAAGGCAGCTGTCAAGGCTGAGCGATCTGTAGGTCGAAAGCAAAACCAAAGACGCGTCGAATGTGCTAATGTTTTTGAAAAAGGCGCGTCGAGCTGAGAAAAAGTCGCATAAGGAGACGTTCTCTACTGAAAGGAAACGACAGCTCAAGAGTCACAACAAGATGGTAGGAGACGGGCGTGCGGCGGATGTGCCAGCTGGACGTGAAGGGGTTTTCGCTCTAAGATGATCATATGAACCCTTTTTTTCTTAATATATCAGTGTATGCATGTATAGAGCAATGCGCGTCGTGTTGCTACCGAGTATGCATTGATCGCTTCCTTCGGCGTTAACGCGAACACCTATCGGGGATTAGAAGTCACAGTGAGACGCGGCCATAATAATGAATGCCACGAGAGATATCACCGGAATTCGCCGGTGGGCCAGGGAGCTGAGGGATGGTGGGAGTAAAAGTGGATTGTATGGAAGAGAGTGTACGACTTGCCACTTGAAATCCTCCTTCTCCATACTCATATAAAATCACAGCAAGAGTCGCCGGCACTCCGACATCCTTGCACTCCCAACGACGCACACCCACAAAAAAAACAAGTAGCAAATCTTATTCAAAATGGTGAGTTGCGTACCCGAGTACGGTCGCGTGGAGGCATGCGGCAGTGGTGGCGAGCCGTGGTAGTGTTGAGAGGGACGGGATCGTGTAGGCAGAGAGTTAGGGATCAGGAGAGAGCGTACGGAACGCAATGGGAGAAAGAAACAAGGAGGAAGCTATGCTGGTACTGGAAAAATTGGCGGAACGCTGGTCGAAAGATTTTATGGTGGTTGAGGATTGTGGGAGCGCGCAGTCAGTGGATGGGAAAGTTTCCTTCGAGATGGCTGCTGGCAAACCTATCTATTTGTCCAAGGGTCCAAACCCTCTTGCTATGATTCTCTACCATCTTTCCACCTGCAGGTCGAACCGTCCGCCACTGTCCACCAGGGGCCTCGCCGAATATTCAAAAATGCACTACATTCCAATATACTAACTATTTGCTCTCAGGTTCTTGCCATCGACCTCATCAACCGACCTGCCTCTGTCCAGGCTCGTACCCACAAGCTCAAGAAGATCGTCCCTGAGCCCAACTCTTTCTTCATGGACGTCAAGTGCCCTGGGTGCTTTGCCATCACGTGAGTGGATGTTGAACATGTGTGGCGTGATTGGACGGATGCTGACGACTGTTTCTTTCCCGCTCCTCGTTCTTTTTGACACTTCTCATTCCTCTTTGAACTATTTGGATACACCTAACAGCACTGTCTTCTCCCACGCCTCTACCGTCGTTCAGTGCCAAGGATGCGCCACCGCTCTTTGCCAACCCACCGGTGGTAAGGCCAAGTTGACTGAAGGTGAGTGTTGTTATTATTACATTGCCGTATCCGTATCTAACCATTCATATCAGGCTGCTCTTTCCGCCGAAAGAACTAAATCAAACCAAATGAGAGTGTGTGGAGGATGTGCGGAGGTTGGATTTGGATTTGATTCGGTTTTAGCATGCCTTTCTTCATGTCATCTTATTTCATCGCACATGGGATAAAAAGAAAACATGGGATAATCATCATTTGGGATCTCTCTGTGACTGGGATATGGTTGCAGTTTCGCAGCGTGGTGGTGCTGATGATACGGCGCCTCGGATACTGCAAGATGCTTTTCATCACCCTTTTATTTGGCTATTCGATACTTGGCAATACGATGGGACAGCTGGATCGACTTCATCGGACAACGGACTCGGTGGCACTCGTATGGCATGATCAAGAACAATGTCTGTCTGAACATTTCTGTCGAGAGTTGCTGTCCAAAAATCCAGGCTTGTCATCTAAATTGGTTACCGGTTAAAAGTATTTGTGTTTTATTTACTGACCTTTTAGTTGCTAAGACGCATTGGCGCGCATTGTCCTCGAAGACAGATACGTACAAGTACAAACTACAGCCATACATACACCGAAGTACAGGTATCGTCTTGTTACCGTTCAATACCAAGGCTTCTCAGCCAATACACCTAGCATTGCGCTTCCGACATAGATGCGTACATGTCACTTCTATTACCGTGATACAGGCTACAGAACTGTGGAATATTAGAACTACTTTCTTCCGACGTCCTTGCTCCTTGCTACAACAAAAAAAAAAGAATCACTCTGGGTACTTCTAAATTCAGCTTTGACAGCTGCTTTTTGGGGGGGTGGGGTAATGACAAGTCTTTTGACTGCTTGTTTATTCTCTTCCGCTATCCTACGCCTCAATGGTTCTTGTCGTGGATACTCATAAATCCAAACCTCTCCACATCGAAACCGAGAACGGCAGACCTCCTGCCTCTCTTCCTATCTTCGTGCGTCTCGCGAGATTCGGTATCATGACTCTCGATTGAAGCCTGTTCTTCTGGTGAAGGGGGAGCGGCAGCCTCAGCTCCAACTCCAGCTACAGCCTCTGCCTCAGGCTCAACCTCAGGTCGGGAAGCTCCTTCTGCGACGGGTGACAATGGGGCTCCGGCCATTTCTTCCTCTCCCTCTTCGACCTCTGCAGCTGCAGCTGCATCTTGAGCCTCTTCCTCTTCGTCCTCGTCGGCAATCTGCTCGAGCTCGTCCTCGGTAGGCAACTTGTCTGCCAACCTCGGGGGCGGAGAAGGCCGTCTTCTCGGGGTCGCATCCCCATCCCCATCCATTGCTGCATCACCATCGCCCATGCCCATGTCCGTTTCCATCGCTGAATTATGCAGCATGGCATGTGCGGCGTGTACGTGCCGCGGCGAGTGCGGCCTTCTGGGTACAGGAGCGCGCACGCGCATAGGGGGCAAACCTGCATCGTCGATAGTGGTTGCAGGAGGAGAACCGGGGATGCTCTTGAGTGCAAACTCGGACTCTTCTCTGACTGGGGCGAGGTGAAGGGAGCCGTTGAGGGAGCCATTGAGACTGTGGGTGGAACCGCTGTTGGATGTACCAGTGAGAGAATGGCGGCCGAGGGGGGCAGAGTCGGATACGATCGAGGGGGAAGCAGAGGTGGATGCTGTAGTGGCTGTGGAAGCTGTGGAATTTTGAGAAGATTGGGATCCAGAGCGACGACGTTTGACTGAGCGCCAGAGGGCTTTTGCGCCTGATTTGGCTAGCTGTCCGACATCAATGACATCGTTGTTGCTAACACCAAAAAAAAAAGGAAAACGGATGTGTCAGCTAATACAATTTTTGCGCAACGCATAAGCGCCCGACGAGTACTCACCCTTGCTTCTCTTCAAACTGCTTGCAATAATTGTCCCAATCTTCATCACTCATCACGACTCTCTGCACTCCTCCCTTGTGTCCCTGACCCTGCATACCAATGAGGTTTCGACGGGAAGCTACACCCAACGAGATGGAGTTTCGTCTTCGGAACTCGGGAGGCACGGCAGGAAGAGGTGCAAAATGGATCTTTGCGTGGGACGCTCGTCGCGAGGGATGAAAGCCGGCGGGTGAGGATGGCGCAGTGTAGTTGTGGCCGGACTGCTTGGCAGGGTGGGAGTGCAGCGAGTTGTGTGAAGAGGCCGGCGAAGAGGAGAAATCGGGCGGAGAAGGGAAGCCGCCGTCACCGCTGCCGCTGCCTTCGCCACTGCCGCTGGCATGGGAGAACACGGAGGTGAGTGAGGAGACGGGGGAGTGGCTGCCGGTGAAGGACGATGCGGAGAGGGAGCGTTGGGAGGCCGTGTCTGGCGCCGTGCTGCTGCTGGGCCCTCGGGGGCGGTTTGGGCCGTTGAGGAGGATGGAGGCGGATGGTTTCTGCTGGGAGAGGGAGGGATTCGGGGGGATCAGCAGCGAGGGCGGGTTCTCCTGCGACATTGTGGCGGGGACGCTGAAGAAATGCAGAATCACAATCCACGAATAATATTGTGGCGAAATCGCTCCGGTAATATGCGTCCGCGTCCACAACAAAAAGCCGGCAACCACGGCAACGTATTCCCCATCCTGAACATCGGTCGGATACAATACATCCCATTTACGTCCCGTCTCTTACTATGCATACAGCCGCTAATGAATCACCAGGGAACAACAAGGTCTATGCACAGAACTCATACCAGCATTACGAGCCGGAAAATCGTATAAATATCAATAAATAGCAAGGCCGTCAAATTTCGTATGTCGTGAAACTTTGTGAATAAGATGCTGTAATACGGATTAGGGAATAGGGATTACGGGAGGGGACGACTGCGCCGAACGGCCACGCAAAAATGCTTCGGCGACTGTCCCGTGGTGGCAAAAATAAGTCTATCTGGGGAGAAACACGCAACGGACCGAGGAGCGACGATCACCGACCAGACCACTGGAAGCAGAGGGGGGATTTTACAACTGTTGAACTGCATAGATCACAATCAGCCGGCTATCCAGAGTACGTGCATGTAAACGACCCAGGCTGCGGAAGAGCATGCGCTTACTTTGGTGGATAAGGAATTGTTTTTCGTCCTTGTTTACATAATAAACTGGTTAGCGCATGCATTTATGCATTCCACGTGGGCTTCAAGTCAAACTCACATTGAATTGCTCATCTGCATCGACAAAACACGACCATGTCAGCGTGTGGTAATCCCATACTGACTGACGTATGCACTCACCATCCTTGTCATTATGAAATTCTCTTAAAAATACTAGCAGCTTCTCCTTGTTTCGACGCAAGATACTGGCAATCTGCGGAGGCTTGTTCGGGTTGGCCACGAATACCTTTTACCTCGTGGCTCAGCTTATGACCATTCCCATAACAAAAACAAATGCCCCGCATTGCATCCAGCTTAGCCCCAAGGGAGAAAAACCCACCTTGAAAACATGAAACGCCTCAAATTGAATATTCCTGCTTTTATCTCGCAAAAAATTCATCATCATCTTCAGATTGGCTTCCGAAGCGATATATCGCGTCATGATATTGTAATTGGCCCGATCAAGAAGAATCTCGCCCAGGAGCTTGAGTGACTGTCGTTTAGTCACGTAGTTGGACGAAAGGATGAGAGTGTTGTACATGTTGAAAAACTGTTGCACTCGTCAGGTACACATTTCTGTCTACATAGCCATAGGCTTACTCGATCATAATTGGCCTCGATATATTGCGCAACCATGGGTTTGTGTCGTGTGAGTGTTTCCTATTGACGTCGTGAATAAACATGGGTCTTGAACCACTACCTCCCGGACACACACACACACACACACACACCTTCATGTTAGCCAACGCATCGCAAGAGATGCCAAATGAAGTGTTCTCGATATAGCTAGGGAATGTATAGAACCTACATCCCATCAGCTTGACTCTTTTTATGTCATGTACTTATCATTACTTACTGATCGGAATACAACAAGATTCTCGCCAACGGCTCATACCGCAACATTTCTTTCAGAATCATCCCGGTATTGAGCGCGATATCTTGGTTGGCATACCTAGTACCCATGAACCCAATTAGCACGCCATCCTTTTTCTTCTTCTCAACCAGGCTGCCAGCCGCATCACTACGGCCACCCTGAAAAGAGGTCTGTGCGTTGTGTGTACGATCCCCACCACCGTCATAGCCAACCCCCCCTTCGCTCTACTCTCATGTATGTAAAAACGTCGTTATACGCACCCCTTGAGTGTGTTGAAGATGATGTCGGGACGGGTAGCGATCGTGTCCACAGTGGGTGAACGACTGCCCAGTTGACGACGGAGCAGGACGCCGTAAATGTTGCAAACGTCCTTCCTAGCCTGTGGACACGTCAGCAATACAACTTGCAAAAACCATTCCCCGCATATCCGTATGAAAGAGTCGTGGGGTAGTATGCACACCCGAGTAAAAGTACAAAGCACGCGGATCATAATAGGAATGACATACCTCAAAATCAAACTTGCCCAAATGGACGACCATTGAACTAAGAAGATCCTGGGCATACACCTCGTTTGCCACTTGCGCAACGGCATCCGGGTTTGGCTCAGTGTCACCTTCGCCAGAAAGAAGAATCTTGACGATAGACAGTTGGCGAGAAATATCTTCATTAATCTGTGTTGGTAATATTGTCAGTCGGTATTCGCGAGTGGGCCGCAGCTTGATTGTATGGAAGCAAGTAGCTATACGGCCTCACGTAAAGACGCAAAGGCATCCGAATGCAATTTGCTGCCAATTTCCAAGCACCTCACCTTTCTGCTTGCCTCTCCAGCCGGGGCATTATCTAGACGTGTTATGTTGTCCTTCAGGCTCTTGACTGTGTCCGCGGGCGTCCGTGTCTTTTGTCGATTGAAAAAGTTCATCGTTGGTTTGGTTCGGTATGGGTAGAAGCTGTGTGTTTGTATACCTGTATTCCGGGAGGATACAGATTAACCAAGAGTATATTTTGTGCCGTATACCGACTTTACAGTACTTGCGACAATAACAACAGTCGCCCGAGGTCAAAGCGTTACGTAAACATAATCCAACTGCGATGACACCACCCCGACGGCGGGGAACCTTGCGGGGAACGAATGTGCAAGTCCCACAATCTTACAACTCCATCTCATCTCGAGCCACAATTCGTCAACCATGGACAGCTCACCAACGTACGTACAGGCCATGGAGCTACATGGCTACATAGATGCTGATGGTTCGCAGTGCACTCTTTGAGAATTATGATGAAGACCTCAAGCAACTCTTCGGCAGCTTGAAGAGCAAGCTCGATGGCGAGGCGAAGTCTCTCACTGGAGGTAAGCACTTTGACCGTCGCTCTGTCGATTTATCTCACTGTTTTCACATAGAGCAAAGGAAGGCGGCGCTGAAAAGGGTGTCTGAAGAGATTGACGAGGCAGAAGAGATTGTGAGTTTGTGCTCTTAGCCTGCTATGACATGGGGGGTTATATCTCATGGGACGTGTAGGTTGCTCAAATGGAGGTAGAACTCCCATCCATGCCTACATCCATCCGTCAAACATACCAAGGTCGTCTTGCAGCCTCCAAGCAGAGCCTTGACAAAATCAGAAAAACTCTTGTAAGTTTAACCCGCCGTGTTGGTTGTAAATTACCCCACCTTATCTGAAAGCGCTACCTTAGAAAGACCTCCGTCTCCAATCCCAACGATCTGATCTCCTCTCCGGACCTGGGTTCCCCCACGGAGACGACCCATACACCGACGATCCGGAACCTTACTCTACCCGATCCCGTCTACTAGCTGGCACGCAGACTCTTGAAGATGGCACCACCAGGCTCGATAATGCGCACAGGATTGCACTGGAGACTGAAGGTGTTGGATCTGAAATTCTTCGAAATTTGAGAGGGCAGAGAGATCAATTGGAGAACACTAGGGATACTGCAAGTCGCCATGTTAACGCATCCAAACGCCTTCCACTAACGCCTTGTAGCTTGTCCAAGCGGACTCTTCTATTGATCGAGCAGCGGGTACACTTAAGAAGATGATCTTCAAGTAGGTTTACCTTTGTAAACAGGTTTATTTTCGCTCATTTAAACTGATTTATACCATAGAATGTACCAACAAAAATTCCTCTCGGCAGGTATCATCGTCGTCCTTGTCCTGCTCATCCTCCTCGTTCTCTACTCCAAGTTCTTTGGATAAACAATTTCCGCCCCTTTTGGGACAATTTTGACCATCCCACTTTGGCGCTTGGTGCGGTTTGCAGAGGAAAGGTTTCCTCAAGCACAAGGCTGTGTTGTACGCTGCCCACAAGACACTGTTTAGACTTTTTGGCTGTAATATGTAATGGGATCATGATAATGTCTAGATCCGCCTGAAAGGGATGTGTAGGAGTATTAATAAGAAGGCCAGCTGTCTTGAGAATGGGTCATGAAAAAGCACTTGCTTTGTATATTAACCCTTTGTCTAGGAATGACCTATATCCTGATTGAGACAGGTTGATATAAGACGCTTCTGCTTTTTTTTTACCCTTCTTCACTAATAATAGACAGCAGAAAGAATAGCAAAAAAAGATGGATCGGTTTGACCACTTTCTAATTCGCTCCTATCTTCGTAACTGTCTCATGGCATATAGATCTCTTATCCACCAGTTTGAGCGCAACTGGGCAAAGGTCATAACCCGAAAGGAAGCGGCTCTGGCGGTGGTATGGACTCAATGTAAGACCTAGTCACTGTATTGTACAATTAAAACAACGTCACGCATAGGCACTGACATGCTACTTTTTCTTTCTTGTGCATACCCTGCTATTGTAATTGCTAAAAATGCTGGAAGAAAGCGTTCCAAAGAGATGGAAAATTGTCCTATGTCTAAGTAAAGATACCCAAAACCACGGCCGAATCTATGACGATACTTTTGTATAGAAGGAAATTGAGACAGGAAAGGCGGGGTAATAAGAAACAAAAGTGCAAAATATTAATGATTTGTATGTCTACTGATTATTACAAGATTAATGACCACTCCTGGAGGTCAAATCTTTTGGGTTGAAATAGCATTCAAGACTGCGGCAACCGTTAGTCAATTATGACGACAAATCGAACGACGACCGACTTACATTACCTTCTTCGTCGTTCTCCCTTCTTTACTGCTCATGGTCTACAGCGCATGCGGTGAACCCTCAAATGCAAACTGTGGACTCTTCGTCTTGTCATTCACCCTGATCACCTTGTCAGTCATGCTCGGTCCTGGCCCTTAGGTAGAAAGGCTTACTCGATGATGACCCTTCCAACCTCTTTTTCCTGCGGTGGTTCATATCCAAAGCTCATTGGATCTGCTCTTCTCGCATCCCGCGGTAATCTCTCCAAAATTCTGACCGTCGTCGTCTCCCCGACCGCTCTTAATGGCGGGACACCCCAAAGCTCCAGCTCTCTTGCATCAAAATGTAACCACGTCGGCAAGCTACCGCCACCTTCAACCTCTGCACGGTAAGTTGATGGAGGGTTGGATGACCAGGTGGCGGCTGAAAGAGATACGGTCGGAGGCGGGTGAATGGCCGGATGCATGGAGAATGTTTCATTGGATGTGGCGTAAACTCGTCCGTCGTTTGCCCCTGTACTGACTCCAGCGTTGCTGCCCGGCACTAATCGAGCCGATCCTTGGGAACCGGAGCTAGCAGTGTTGGTACGACGATGGCGGATAAAGGAGCTTGCTTGAGGTAGGGATGGGGAGAGAGGGTTCTCGCGGAAGGGCACAGCACGAATGGTAGACGCTCGAGCGGTAGATTCTGAAGGGACATTAGAGCTTCGTTGGGATGTGTAGCCTTTACCGTCTTCCAGTTCTGCTCCCAGTCCTTCGATGTGAGGTTGGGGAGAGCCAAAGTAGATGACAGAATTGGGGTAACCGAGACCAGTGTTGGTGGCAATCATAGAACGACGAGACGCCTCCTCTGCATCATCAAACATCCCGCTCGTGGCTTGGCTATCACGAGTAGCTCGATCAGTGGTAAGGATGCGAGGACTGTCCTGGCGGTTGTCGAAGCTCGTTCGATGAGCTGTGGACACGACAGCCGGCTCTTCGCTTTCAGCCTCTGTATCACTTGACTTGAATCCGGTACTCTCCCCAATTCGACTCAGTGTGCTCCTACCAAATCCCAAAGAACCCGAGCCAGAGTGCATCTGTGACTGAGTGTGAAAGACTGAACCAGTACCCATCATCGAGTTTTCATCAAAGCCGGAGCTGGCGCCAAAGTTGGAACCGCTCTGGAAAGAGTCTCGAATGCCGTCATAAGAAGAATTAAATTCGCTAAATGAATCGTGAGAACTGGCATCATCACCCGTCAAGCGAGCGAGCATAGCAGGAGATTGGTGGCGGGGATACTTGGGAGTGAAGTCGGCTCGAGGACGGGGAATACTGTCGGCTGTTGGCATTCTAACATTGCCTCCCACCGCACCCAAGGATGCTCTCTCGACATCTTCACCTTGTGATCCAAATACTCTTGACCCTTCGCCTGTACCTTCACCGGAAGACCACTGGAAAGTTGACTTGCTCTGCCAACTTGCTCTTGAGCTTTTAGACATCATAGACCTGGTGTCAGAGCTCATGTCTGCCCTTGACTCATCAATAGGATCTTCCGTGGCAATGACGTCTGGGTAGCCAACAAAGTCCTGAGAGAAATCGGGGTTCTGGGCCAGGTGCTCTTCATCATTCTCATCCCAATGGATGATACCCTTCATTCCGTCCATACGGTGAGGCTTCTCGACAGCAGTGGCATTGCTGCTGAGCGAGGCCGGGCTTCTATTAGTGACGGCCGTAGTGTCAGAATAGCCGATAGTGCTGACAGGGGCACCTTGAGTATGAGCAAGACCGTAGCTTCTACGGAAGGGGTCGCCCAAGTCAGGAGCCGATGCACGAGGCCCTTTCTCATCTTCCTCCTCGTTCTTATTACTTCGACGACGGCGACAACAAAAGAACAAGAGAAGCGCAAGAATGATGAGCAACCCCAGGATACCAAAAACGACACCGAGGGCAATTTTACCGCCTGTGGAGAGACCGCCGTGATGAGAAGGAGTGTTCGAGCCGGTGGAAGTAGGGACAGCGGCCGTACCGGTGGATTCGGACGTGTCGGAGATACCAGTAATGTTGACATTGAGGGTTGTTGTAGCCGCAAGATTGCCAACTACGGCCTCAAAGACTACTGACACTTGATTGTACTTTGGACTGGTGGGCGCGGTGCCTTCCAGGGTCAAATTTTCAGTGTGAAAAGTCAACCAGCTGGCAGCGTCCGTAGGCGTGACGGTGGCATTGATGTCAGCTGAACTGTTTGTACGGTACGGCGAAATATCGAAAGAAAATCCTTTTGAAGGCGAAATGGTGCTATTCGGAAGGTTGTACGTGGAAAAGAAGTAAGGTGCGATATCCATGGAGATCCAAGCTATCACTGAGAGGGTGTTGGACGAGTTGCTTGACGCGATGTTCAGGGGAATCGAGAGAGGCGAGGTTGTACCATTTTGATAAGAGTCGGGGACAATACCAGACAACACATTGGTGTCGCTATATAGTTATTAGACGCGTACAGAATGATTATAAGATACTCACCTGTTAAACGTTAGCCAATCGTATTCATCACTGGCCATCGTGATATTCAATTCATCTTTAGTAGCCGTCTCGTTTCCAACCAAAATTCCGCCCAGGTCCAGCGCATAATCCACCTTGCCCTTGGCGATAGTCTGCACGGCGGTAAAGTTATAGTCCTTTGCGAGCTCAATGGATTCGCCTTGTCCAACTTCGATTATGAAACTTGTCTGGGCGCCAGTATAGCCCCAAAAATCTGTACCAGTCGCGACGACAGTGTAGGTTCCTTCACCGGGAGCAACACCTGTGAATGTAAATGTCTCGTTATCAAATTGAAGCCATGAAGGAAGGCCGGCAGTGCCTCGGACATGGGCGCCATTGTAGAGCCTGCCGTTGTTGTTGTTATCGTTGGACAGTCTAAATGTATCGGGTTGAAAACCCAAAGAAAAAGACCACCAAGGGGGAATAGACACACCAGTACCCTCCGGAAGAATGGTTGCGGATGAAATATCGTGTAAATTTGGTTGTCTGATTTGGGTGTAGAATGACTGGTGGACCCCAGGAACAGAGTAATTTGTCACAAGAAGCGTGAAATTTGATCGCGTCGATCCGGATGAATCTGTTGCAGTGACGGTGATAACTCCTTGTCCCTGATCACTTGAGGCAGGCGTACCATAAAAAGAAAGAGTAGGAGTGTCCCAGCTAAGCCATGAGGGGAGCGTAGAAGTCGTGTACGAAATGGAGGAAGTTGAGTTGAAGGTACCTGGTAAGAGGTCGAATGTGAATTCTGAGCCGACTCGCGCAACAGGAGGCAGTTGATCTTGTAGAGGATACACCAGACCGGGCGCAGCCCAGGTGGTCGAGAGAAGGGAAAGGGCGAGAGCCGCAAAGAACATGTCGCTGACAGAGGATTTGTCGGAGTTGAGATATGGGTACGACGCGCTACTGAGAATGGGCGATGCTCTGTCAAAGAGCCAGCAGCTGCTGAAGACTACGCCAGGTCTTCGAGACCGAGGTGGTGGCGGGTGACTGGGGAGGCGGCGGTGAGGAAAGAAAGGAAAGTATAATGTTGAGCTGTGGTAAGGAAGAAAAGAGGCGAAAAGAGTGACGCGTAGAAAGGGCACAGCGAGCAGCGTGACACGGCGGCCCTCGTCGGCCAACCACAGAAGGTGACTCGTGCATCAAAGCAGACGCGTAAATGCTCCGAAGACCAGTGCCTGGCATTGATCTGGGTGGTTTGTGTAATTACGTAAATATCAGGCACGTTGACGCGTCGCGGTTGTGGATGCAGCAGTGGAGAACTCAACCGCAACGACAGGTAGACCGGGCAAAGCGCAATCAAAGCTCATCGCTCAATGGAAATGACAAGAACACCAACAAACAAGTAGGGCTGACAACCAAGTGAGAAGTCAAGAGAAAGGGAGGAAAGGCTGGAAAATTTAACGATCTCACGTCAATCTCAACGACTATCATCGGATTGCATTCAATAAATTGCGCGAAGGTAGCAGCCTGACAACACGATGGTACAGATACATGATGCTTGACTTGGGTTTGCTGATATTGATAATGATATAGTCACTAGATCCAGAACCAGTTGGATTCCAAACTGTGACCCTGTTAATCAACTCAGGCTTGTGGAACCAAATGAAATGTAGAAGCGACTTACTGATCTGTACCATCGAACGTGTTGACCGAATAATATTGCCTGACGCTCAGTACATTGTCAGGATTCTCAGTGATGTATATGCGGGTTGGGCTATGCTCAATCTTCTTCATCCTGACTGCCGGACGGCATGCAACATTAAATTGCTGCTAGCGTGGAAGCTTTGCATGTAAGCTTACATCATCCCCCATCGTCGCTAGGAATATCCTCTCTGGCGGCTTTCGCTTCTGTAAGACGTGTCCCCGGACACCTGCATTCCCCAAGATGGTAAGATCTGGGCTTGAGCCACTCCCACTGATAAATTTTCTACGCCGTCACAGCTACGATTTATCGAGGTATAGTCAAATTCACTCGCGAACCTGCACAGGATCCTTATTTAGCAAGCCGTTTTCCAGTGCTTTTGAGACTTTCCGAGCCAAAGCCCACAGCATCGAAATAGCTGTTGTATTCCGAGAAATCCAAATCGTAGATCGTGAAGTCGGCAGATGAAGCCTCACTCGGCGTCTTGCCTGACGCTGGCAGTTATGTTCGACGCTGGCCAGTTGCTGTTATATTTGAAAATAACAATCCAAAGGACCACAAAGAAACCATCGGCCCACCATTCGCTTGCACGTCTGCAACATGGGGCGGTTCGCCGCCAAAAATGCATGATGGCGGATGCAGCGACATAGACGACAGTGGTGGTTGTGGGAGCCGGAACAGCAGTGGCTAATCATACCGATCAGCTTCCGAAGTTGGATGTTCTGACAGCATTGCCCAGCGAGCAATGGTATCAAACTTTATAGTACCAAGCCAGATAACGTTCTCCGTACCTTAAGCTGCAGATCTGTATGTTTTCTACCTTGTTACTGCAGTTAGAACAATAGATGATTAGCGACGCTGACACAGGAGGTCATACGAGATCATCCTTAGTCTTGACTCCACCATCAAATTCCCATATCTCTTCGCAAGTTCCTTTCTAGATTTTGGAGTTAGTCGTCTTTTGAAAGAGATACAAGTCAAATCACCTCAAAATAGGCATCAAGCCTTCACCAAATATCTACCAACGCCAGCTATATCAGAAAGGGAGACCCTTTGGAAACATCACTTCGCAAACACGATTGGTCCACAGCTCAGTGGTAGCACCACCGAGCAGACACTGGCCGTGTCATTAATAATTAAAATATTATGACTCCTTTTATCATTTTAGCCAGATAAGCCGTCCGTTTTTTCAGATCATATCACCCATTTCTTTCTGTCCAGTCCTTACATTGAATGCAAAATGTTGCTAGGCCCAAAACATACAAATTGTCCTTCTTTTGTCGTTGGCGATTACAGTTCTGTTCACACTGCAACTCGGGCGTTTACCAGGACCCAAAGGGTTCGACTGTCTCAATCTGACATCCTTGAGGCTGTATATGCAATTTTATTGGATGCAGAGCACAGTAATGGTGATTACGTAGAGTTTGTTCACAGAACTAACCTCCGGTACTTTTCCCGTCTTCTCAATCTCTCCTTCTCCTCTTATACTCTTCTCTTCTTCTCAACCTCTCCTTCTCCTCCCACTCTTGTTTCCTCTTCTCATTCTCTCTCTCTCGAGTTATGGCAGCCTCAATCCTCTCTCTCTCCCTTTCTTCCCTCTTTGCTAATCTGGCTGCCTTTTCCTCTTCAGTCTCTCTCTTGAAAGCCCGACCTTCTTCGTGATTAACCGATACACCCAACGCTCTCTGCAATCTACTCATTTCAATTTCCTTGGCCGCCGCGAGAGAATGTGTATCCAGTCCTCGGCCCCCAAGCTGCTCAGGCTGAGCCGTCAACTTTTGCCTCAATTTAGAGCATTCCTCTTCGATATCGTCCTCCTCCATGCCCTTTTCTTCCAATTCATCTCGAAGCTCCATGACCTTGACTTCAACACGTCGCTTGCGTTCATGTTCCAAAATACCTTGGTCAGGTGCACGGTGGATAGGCGGTTTGGATACAGATTCGAGCAGCGCGTCATAGCCGGAACCATATGGCTGGCCGCCGGGTGGACCTTCTCGGATACGGAGATGAGCAGTGTTACGGGTGACATAACCGTTTGTACCACTAAAAGGTGTCAGCAATACGCTTCTTTGGATTTGAATACGCCGTACACACCTTCCTCGAGCGGTCGCAAGGCCTACGTTGCCGTACATTGTTTAGTGTTTGCTGTGGGATTGTTG
>NC_009183.1:664049-666549 GCF_000149385.1 Cryptococcus deneoformans B-3501A
CCAGGAGGAGGGGCAACGGGCGTGGATGAATGAAACAACAATGAACAGCCCATGTATTCCAAACATTTCCAAACATCCCTCTATAAGCAAACACAACTTCCCGAATCTCGAACCCCTTCCCACCACAAACTCATCACTCAACTCTCCACGTAGCGCCTCTATACCAAAAGATGAGCACCATGTGCGACTCATTCGCTTTCGCACAAGAAACACCAACGCTGGACGACTCGCCGACCATCCCTATCATGGCCCTTCCAGGCTGCAACGATGAAGAAGACGACCGGCAGGTCAACTTCTTGCCAGGCATGGATGTTAAGAAGCCAGATACCGCTCGTCGACCCACAAGCTTCATTACAGATACGGACGTCAGCAACTTCATTGCTCAAGACGCGTTTCCATCTTTCATTCTGGACGCGATTGAGGTTGGTTCCATCCAAGCGGGTACCAAGGCGAGAGAGGCTAGACTGGGTGAGCTTTCTCCTTCCCAAAGTGCCGCCGTTCATCCAACTAACATATATATAGCCCGATCGCAACAGTCGAGATCTGTCTCTGATGGGACATGGCAGCCGTACAACAAGCGCCCTTTCACTCAGCGCAGAGCATCCTTAGACGCCGCTCCTTCCCGCCCACCTCTCAACTTTACGCACACGGCTCCACCAGATTTGCCGGGCTATGCCCCTATGGCAAGAAGCGCCTCTCTTACCACAGCACCTGCCGGAGCTCCTCCTACCTTTTCAAAATCTCACCCTCCTGTATTGCCCATCGCTCCACAGCGAGCGTCTACCTTTTCAACATCCTCTTCCAAGCGATACCGAGCTCTTCAAAGTCCAGCTACATCGACCTGTCGCCCAGCGACGCCCCTTCATTCTATCCCCGAGACACCCAGAGATCTCGATGTGGCTCCTGAAGGCAACTGGACTCTTCGACGTCGGCCTGGGGGATCCTCAAAGCTCAGACAATCAAGATCTGCTCCCAACATGAAGGTCTCTAAGCGACCGGTCGAACCTGAGGGGTTGAAAAGATCTTTGTCTGGTTTGGACAGACGAGACGGCTCTGATTCGAAAAAGAAATACCTCTCCGTCGCTCTGCAGATGCGTCGTGGTTCAGCTCCACTCGACACTTACCTTGCATTCCATAACGGGCCTGTCCAGCCTATTCCCAAAACGCTCTCTCGCTCTTCCTCCCTTGTGCGCTCCTCTCACATTCAGTCGCTTAGCAAGGCCGCGCCTAATAAACCTACCAATATTCAAAACTCTCTTAAGGCGGAAGATATTCCCTGTTGGCCGCCATTAGTAATCAGGCCTAAACGATCTGGTTGCCAACCTGTCCCAGCGGCCACTCTCCGTTCCGAAACTCCTACGGCGTCTACTATGCGGGAACATGGGACGATGCCAGAAGAAGACGCACCAGGAACAACCATTCCACCGAGGCCAGTAAAATCACGCCAACGAATCATCCGTGCGGAGAAGAAGGAAAAGAGAAGTCGGGTCATCTGCTTTCCTCCCGAATGCACGCCCTGTCTTCTTACACCGGATAGTGATGCCCTCACTTTCAGCTCTACCTTAACCGAGGAGAGAGAAAAAGAGGAAGAGGATACGGAAGATGTTTGGCAGGCTGTGGAAGAAGCAGAAAAATGGGTATGGCCAGATCCTCCTTCCAAGACTCTCACTCCTCCTCGAATCCTGGTTACTTCCTTCACCAACCCCTTTCGGCCAGAACCAACTGTGTATGACAACAAGAATGATACAACTCCCAAAGCTTCGAGGTCAATCTATCGAGGGATGAATGGTAGTGCAGATCTATTATCAAAGATCGAGCTGAGGTTGGATCTTACGGTGCCGATGGAGAAGGAGGGCGAGGGCAAAAAATTCAAGTCATGGGCAAAGGGTATGAGGAGAAAATGGCGAGCATGATCATGACTCTAGGTGGTATTTACTTACCCTGTATCCTATTAGTAGAACTGTATAATTATTAGCGTTCATTCATGTTTTGTCAAGTATAATTCGTTAACTAACTGCTGTCATGTATCCAAGTCACATGTTCGATTTCAGTTTCTTGAGAACTTTTTCAAGATAATTTTATACATCTCACCATAATCCGACAGCTACACACATAAATATCCAGCTCTATAATAAGAAACCCATGTACTATCCATCTCCAATTCCACACATGTTACTTTGAATTAATACGATTTTCGCTTTCACATATAACGTTCCTTTTCTTTATCCATTAACTGCGGTCGTTCGGTAAAAGTTTGCACAGAATATTATTACCCAGATTTGGTTTCCCGAACGTTCATATTGTTCATTGCAAGGTCGTTCCAATCGGTAGTAAAAAAAAAAACCAAGACTGATAAAGTATACTTTGGATTTATCGGAATTTATCAGGGATGGCGGGAACAGGAGGAATAGTGGGACCAGAATGGCTAGTGCTCATCGGAGGAGGGATAGCGTTCCCTGGCTTCTGTTGGAACTGCTGATACGATGATGGCTGCTGGTTC